>NW_026968199.1:0-117583 GCF_028390025.1 Pseudophryne corroboree | reverse complement strand
TCTCTGAGGTTACAGAAGTTGGCTTCTGAGCATCATTTTTGAACAGGAGCTTTAACGGTTCTGTGACATATGATAACTTACCTAAGTCCCGGACCTATCGAATTGGTCAAAAATGAAAATTTCAAAAGTGCCACAATTTCTGCTTTAAACTTTAGGTACCTTTTCAAAATGTATCACTGAGGTGACAGAAGTTGGCTTTGGAGCATCATTTTTGAACAGGAGCTTTAACGGTTCTGTGACATATGTTAACGTACCTAAGCCCCGGACCTATCGAATTGGTCAAAAATGAAAATTTTAAAAGTGCACCAATTTCAGCTTTAAACTTTAGGTACCATTCCAAAATGTATCACTGAGGTGACATAAGTTTATTTCGGAGCATCATTTTTTAACAGGAGCTTTAACGGTTTTGTGACATATGATAACTTACCTAAGCCCCGGACCTATCGAATTGGTCAAAAATGAAAATTTTAAAAGAGCACCAATTTCAGCTTTAAACTTTAGGTACCATTGCAATATGTAGCACTGAGGTGACAGAAGTTTATTTTGGAGCATAATTTTTGAACAGGAGCTTTAACGGTTTTGTGACATATGATAACTTACCTAAGCCCCGGACCTATCGAATTGGTCAAAAATGAAAATTTCAAAAGTGCCCCTATTTCTGCTTTAAACTTTAGGTACCATTCCAAAATGTATCACTGAGGTGACAGAAGTTGATTTCGGAGCATAATTTTTGAACAGGAGCTTTAACGGTTTTGTGACATATGATAACTTACCTAAGCCCCGGACCTATTGAATTGGTCAAAAATGAAAATTTCAAAAGTGCCCCTATTTCTGCTTTAAACTTTAGGTACCATTCCAAAATGTATCACTGTGGTGACAGAAGTTGATTTCGGAGCATAATTTTTGAACAGGAGCTTTAACGGTTTTGTGACATATGATAACTTACCTAAGCCCCGGACCTATCGAATTGGTCAAAAATGAAAATTTCAAAAGTCCCCCTATTTCTGCTTTAAACTTTAGGTACCATTCCAAAATGTATCTCTGAGGTTACAGAAGTTGGCTTCTGAGCATCATTTTTGAACAGGAGCTTTAACGGTTCTGTGACATATGATAACTTACATAAGCCCCGGACCTATCGAATTGGTCAAAAATGAAAATTTTAAAATTGCACCAATTTCAGCTTTAAACTTTAGGTACCATTCCAAAATGTATCACTGAGGTGACATAGGTTTATTTCGGAGCATCATTTTTGAACAGGAGCTTTAACGGTTTTGTGACATATGATAACTTACCTAAGCCCCGGACCTATCGAATTGGTCAAAAATGAAAATTTCAAAAGTGCCCCTATTTCTGCTTTAAACTTTAGGTACCATTACAAAATGTATCACTGAGGTGACAGAAGTTGGCTTAGAAGCATCCTTTTTGAACAAAAGCTTTAACGGTTCTGTGACATATGATAACTTACTTAAGCCCCGGACCTATCGAATTGGTCAAAAATGAAAATTTCAAAAGTGCCCCTATTTCTGCTTTAAACTTTAAGTACCATTCCAAAATGTATCACTGAGGTGACAGAAGTTGATTTCGGAGCATAATTTTTTAACAGGAGCTTTAACGGTTTTGTGACATATGATAACTTACCTAAGCCCCGGACCTATCGAATTGGTCAAAAATGAAAATTTTAAAAGAGCACCAATTTCAGCTTTAAACTTTAGGTACCATTGCAATATGTAGCACTGATGTGACAGAAGTTTATTTCGGAGCATAATTTTTGAACAGGAGCTTTAACGGTTTTGTGACATATGATAACTTACCTAAGCCCCGGACCTATCGAATTGGTCAAAAAATGAAAATTTCAAAAGTGCCCCTATTTCTGCTTTAAACTTTAGGTACCATTCCAAAATGTATCACTGAGGTGACATAAGTTTATTTCGGAGCATCATTTTTGAACAGGAGCTTTAACGGTTTTGTGACATATGATTACTTACCTAAGCCCCGGACCTATCGAATTGGTCAAAAATGAAAATTTTATAAGAGCACCAATTTCAGCTTTAAACTTTAGGTACCATTGCAATATGTAGCACTGAGGTGACAGAAGTTGATTTCGGAGCATAATTTTTGAACAGGAGCTTTAACGGTTTTGTGACATATGATAACTTACCTAAGCCCCGGACCTATCGAATTGGTCAAAAATGAAAATTTCAAAAGTGCCCCTATTTCTGCTTTAAACTTTAGGTACCATTCCAAAATGTATCACTGAGGTGAAAGAAGTTGGCTTCTGAGCATCATTTTTGAAAAGGAGCTTTAACGGTTTTGTGACATATGATAACTTACCTAAGCCGCGGACCTATCGAATTGGTTAAAAATGAAAATTTTAAAAGTGCCCCAATTTCTGCTTTAAACTTTAGGTACCATTGCAATATGTAGCACTGAGGTGACAGAAGTTGATTTCGGAGCATAATTTTTGAACAGGAGATTTAACGGTTTTGTGACATATGATAACTTCCTAAGCCCCCCGGACCTATCGAATTGGTCAAAAATGAAAATTTCAAAAGTGCCCCTATTTCTGCTTTGAACTTTAGGTACCATTCCAAAATGTATCACTGAGGTGACAGAAGTTGGCTTCGGAGCATCATTTTTGAACAGGAGCTTTAACGGTTCTGTGACATATGTTAACTTACCTAAGCCCCGGACCTATCGAATTGGTCAAAAATGAAAATTTTAAAAGTGCCCGAATTTCTGCTTTAAACTTTAGCTACCATTCCAAAATGTATCACTGAGGTGACATAAGTTAATTTTAGAGCATATTTTTGAATAGGAGCTTTAACGGTTTTGTGACATATGATAACTTACCTAAGCCCCGGACCTATCGATTTGGTCAAAAATGAAAATTTCAAAAGTGCCCCTATTTCTGCTTTAAACTTTAGGTACCATTCCAAAATGTATCACTGAGGTGACAGAAGTTGGCTTCTGAGCATCATTTTTGAACAGGAGCTTTAATGGTTTTGTGACATATGATAACTTACCTAAGCCCCAGACCTATCGAATTGGTTAAAAATGAAAATTTTAAAAGTGCATCAATTTCTGCTTTAAACTTTAGGTACCATTGCAATATGTAGCACTGAGGTGACAGAAGTTGATTTCGGAGCATAATTTTTGAACAGGAGCTTTAACGGTTTTGTGACATATGATAACTTACCTAAGCCCCAGACCTATCGCATTGGTCAAAAATGTAAATTTCAAAAGTCCCCCTATTTCTGCTTTAAACTTTAGGTACCATTCCAATATGTAGCACTGAGGTGACAGAAGTTTATTTCGGAGCATCATTTTTGAACAGGAGCTTTAACGGTTTTGTGACATATGATAATTTACCTAAGCCCCGGACCTATCGCATTGGTCAAAAATTAAAATTTCAAAAGTGCCCCTATTTCTGCTTTAAACTTTAGGTACCATTCCAAAATGTATCACTGAGGTGACAGAAGTTGATTTCGGAGCATAATTTTTGAACAGGAGCTTTAACGGTTTTGTGACATATGATAACTTACCTAAGCCCCGGACCTATCGAATTGGTAAAAAATGAAAATTTCAAAAGTCCCCCTATATCTGCTTTAAACTGTAGGTACCATTCCAAAATGTATCACTGCGGTGACAGAAGTTAATTTCGGAGCATAATTTTTGAACAGTAGCTTTAACGGTTTTGTGACATATGATAACTTACCTAAGCCCCGGACCTATCGCATTGGTCAAAAATGAAAATTTCAAAAGTCCCCCTATTTCTGCTTTAAACTTTAGGTACCATTCCAATATTTAGCACTGAGGTGACAGAAGTTTATTTCGGAGCATCCTTTTTGAACAGGAGCTTTACCGGTTTTGTGACATATGATAACTTACCTAAGCCCCGGACCTATCGAATTGGTCAAAAATGAAAATTTCAAAAGTGCCCCTATTTCTGCTTTAAACTTTAGGTACCATTCCAAAATGTATCACTGAGGTGACAGAAGTTTATTTCGGAGCATCATTTTTGAACAGGAGCTTTAACGGTTTTGTGACATATGATAATTTACCTAAGCCCCGGACCTATCGCATTGGTCAAAAATGAAAATGTTAAAAGTGCCCTAATTTCTGCTTTAAACTTTAGGTACCATTCCAATATGTAGCACTGAGGTGACAGAAGTTGATTTCGGAGCATAATTTTTAAACAGGAGCTTTAACGGTTTTGTGACATATAATCACTTACCTAAGCCCCGGACCTATCGAATTGGTCAAAAATGAAAATTTCAAAAGTGCCACAATTTCTGCTTTAAACTTTAGGTACCTTTTCAAAATGTATCACTGAGGTGACAGAAGTTGGCTTTGGAGCATCATTTTTGAACAGGAGCTTTAACGGTTTTGTGACATATGATAACTTCCTAAGCCCCCCGGACCTATCGAATTGGTCATAAATGAAAATTTCAAAAGTGCCCCTATTTCTGCTTTGAACTTTAGGTACCATTCCAAAATTTATCACTGAGGTGACAGAAGTTGGCTTCGGAGCATCATTTTTGAACAGGAGCTTTAACGGTTCTGTGACATATGTTAACTTACCTAAGCCCCGGACCTATCGAATTGGTCAAAAATGAAAATTTTAAAAGTGCCCGAATTTCTGCTTTAAACTTTAGCTACCATTCCAAAATGTATCACTGAGGTGACATAAGTTTATTTCAGAGCATATTTTTGAACAGGAGCTTTAACGGTTTTGTGACATATGATAACTTACCTAAGCCCCGGACCTATCGAATTGGTCAAAAATGAAAATTTCAAAAGTGCCCCTATTTCTGCTTTAAACTTTAGGTACCATTCCAAAATGTATCACTGAGGTGACAGAAGTTGGCTTCTGAGCATCATTTTTGAACAGGAGCTTTAATGGTTTTGTGACATATGATAACTTACCTAAGCCCCGGACCTATCGAATTGGTTAAAAATGTAAATTTCAAAAGTCCCCCTATTTCTGCTTTAAACTTTAGGTACCATTCCAATATGTAGCACTGAGGTGACAGAAGTTTATTTCGGAGCATCCTTTTTGAACAGGAGCTTTAACGGTTTTGTGACATGATAACTTACCTAAGCCCCGGACCTATCGAAATGGTCAAAAATGAAAATTTCAAAAGTGACCCTATTTCTGCTTTAAACTTTAGGTACCATTCCAAAATGTATCACTGAGGTGACAGAAGTTTATTTCGGAGCATCATTTTTGAACAGGAGCTTTAACGGTTTTGTGACATATGATAATTTACCTAAGCCCCGGACCTATCGCATTGGTCAAAAATTAAAATTTCAAAAGTGCCCCTATTTCTGCTTTAAACTTTAGGTACCATTCCAAAATGTATCACTGAGGTGACAGAAGTTGATTTCGGAGCATAATTTTTGAACAGGAGCTTTAACGGTTTTGTGACATATGATAACTTACCTAAGCCCCGGACCTATCGAATTGGTAAAAAATGAAAATTTCAAAAGTCCCCCTATATCTGCTTTAAACTGTAGGTACCATTCCAAAATGTATCACTGCGGTGACAGAAGTTAATTTCGGAGCATAATTTTTGAACAGGAGCTTTAACGGTTTTGTGACATATGATAACTTACCTAAGCCCCGGACCTATCGCATTGTTCAAAAATGAAAATTTCAAAAGTCCCCCTATTTCTGCTTTAAACTTTAGTTACCATTCCAATATTTAGCACTAAGGTGACAGAAGTTTATTTCGGAGCATCCTTTTTGAACAGGAGCTTTACCGGTTTTGTGACATATGATAACTTACCTAAGCCCCGGACCTATCGAATTGGTCAAAAATGAAAATTTCAAAAGTGCCCCTATTTCTGCTTTAAACTTTAGGTACCATTCCAAAATGTATCACTGAGGTGACAGAAGTTTATTTCGGAGCATCATTTTTGAACAGGAGCTTTAACGGTTTTGTGACATATGATAATTTACCTAAGCCCCGGACCTATCGCATTGGTCAAAAATGAAAATGTTAAAAGTGCCCTAATTTCTGCTTTAAACTTTAGGTACCATTCCAATATGTAGCACTGAGGTGACAGAAGTTGATTTCGGAGCATAATTTTTAAACAGGAGCTTTAACGGTTTTGTGACATATAATAACTTACCTAAGCCCCGGACCTATCGAATTGGTCAAAAATGAAAATTTCAAAAGTGCCACAATTTCTGCTTTAAACTTTAGGTACCTTTTCAAAATGTATCACTGAGGTGACAGAAGTTGGCTTTGGAGCATCATTTTTGAACAGGAGCTTTAACGGTTCTGTGACATATGTTAACTTACCTAAGCCCCGGACCTATCGAATTGGTCAAAAATGAAAATTTTAAAAGTGCACCAATTTCAGCTTTAAACTTTAGGTACCATTCCAAAATGTATCACTGAGGTGACATAAGTTTATTTCGGAGCATCATTTTTTAACAGGAGCTTTAACTGTTTTGTGACATATGTTAACTTACCTAAGCCCCGGACCTATCGAATTGGTCAAAAATGAAAATTTTAAAAGAGCACCAATTTCAGCTTTAAACTTTAGGTACCATTCCAAAATGTATCACTGAGGTGACAGAAGTTGATTTCGGAGCATAATTTTTGAACAGGAGCTTTAACGGTTTTGTAACATATGATAACTTACCTAAGCCCCGGACCTATCGCATTGGTCAAAAATGAAAATTTGAAAAGTGCCCGAATTTCTGGTTTAAACTTTAGGTACCATTCCAATATGTAGCACTGAGGTGACAGAAGTTAATTTCGGAGCATACATTTTGAACAGGAGCTTTAACGGTTTTGTGACATATGATAGCTTACCTAAGCCCCGGACCTATCGCATTGGTCAAAAATGAAAATTTCAAAAGTCCCCCTATTTCTGCTTTAAACTTTAGGTACCATTCCAATATGTAGCACTGAGGTGACAGAAGTTTATTTCGGAGCATCCTTTTTGAACAGGAGCTTTAACGGTTTTGTGACATATGATAACTTACCTAAGCCCCGGACCTATCGCATTGGTCAAAAATGAAAATTTCAAAAGTCCCCCTATTTCTGCTTTAAACTTTAGGTACCATTCCAATATGTAGCACTGAGGTGACAGAAGTTTATTTCGGAGCATCCTTTTTGAACAGGAGCTTTAACGGTTTTGTGACATATGATAATTTACCTAAGCCCCGGACCTATCGCGTTGGTCAAAAATGAAAATGTTAAAAGTACCCCTATTTCTGCTTTAAACTTTAGGTACCATTCCAATATGTAGCACTGAGGTGACAGAAGTTGATTTCGGAGCATCATTTTTGAACAGGAGCTTTAACGGTTCTGTGACATATGTTAACTTACCTAAGCCCCGGACCTATCGAATTGGTCAAAAATGAAAATTTTAAAAGTGCACCAATTTCAGCTTTAAACTTTAGGTACCATTCCAAAATGTATCACTGAGGTGACAGAAGTTTATTTCGGAGCATCATTTTTTAACCGGAGCTTTAACGGTTCTGTGACATATGTTAACTTACCTAAGCCCCGGACCTATCGAATTGGTCAAAAATGAAAATTTTAAAAGTGCACCAATTTCAGCTTTAAACTTTAGGTACCATTCCAAAATGTATCACTGAGGTGACATAAGTTTATTTCGGAGCATCATTTTTTAACAGGAGCTTTAACGGTTTTGTGACATATGATAACTTACCTAAGCCCCGGACCTATCGAATTGGTCAAAAATGAAAATTTTAAAAGAGCACCAATTTCAGCTTTAAACTTTAGGTACCATTCCAAAATGTATCACTGAGGTGACAGAAGTTGATTTCGGAGCATAATTTTTGAACAGGAGCTTTAACGGTTTTGTGACATATGATAACTTACCTAAGCCCCGGACCTATTGAATTGGTCAAAAATGAAAATTTCAAAAGTGCCCCTATTTCTGCTTTAAACTTTAGGTACCATTCCAAAATGTATCACTGTGGTGACAGAAGTTGATTTCGGAGCATAATTTTTGAACAGGAGCTTTAACGGTTTTGTGACATATGATAACTTACCTAAGCCCCGGACCTATCGAATTGGTCAAAAATGAAAATTTCAAAGGTCCCCCTATATCTGCTTTAAACTTTAGGTACCATTCCAAAATGTATCTCTGAGGTTACAGAAGTTGGCTTCTGAGCATCATTTTTGAACAGGAGCTTTAACGGTTCTGTGACATATGATAACTTACATAAGCCCCGGACCTATCGAATTGGTCAAAAATGAAAATTTTAAAATTGCACCAATTTCAGCTTTAAACTTTAGGTACCATTCCAAAATGTATCACTGAGGTGACATAAGTTTATTTCGGAGCATAATTTTTGAACAGGAGCTTTAACGGTTTTGTGACATATGATAACTTACCTAAGCCCCGGACCTATCGAATTGGTAAAAAATGAAAATTTCAAAAGTGCCCCTATTTCTGCTTTAAACTTTAGGTACCATTCCAAAATGTATCACTGAGGTGACAGAAGTTGATTTCGGAGCATAATTTTTGAACAGGAGCTTTAACGGTTTTGTGACATATGATAACTTACCTAAGCCCCGGACCTATCGAATTGGTCAAAAATTAAAATTTCAAAAGTCCCCCTTTTTCTGCTTAAAACTTTAGGTACCATTCCAAAATGTATCACTGAGGTTATAGAAGTTGGCTTCTGAGCATCATTTTTGAACAGGAGCTTTAACGGTTCTGTGACATATGATAACTTACATAAGCCCCGGACCTATCGAATTGGTCAAAAATGAAAATTTTAAAATTGCACCAATTTCAGCTTTAAACTTTAGGTACCATTCCAAAATGTATCACTGAGGTGACATAAGTTTATTTCGGAGCATCATTTTTGAACAGGAGCTTTAACGGTTTTGTGACATATGATAACTTACATAAGCCCTGGACCTATCGAATTGGTCAAAAATGAAAATTTTAAAATTGCACCAATTTCAGCTTTAAACTTTAGGTACCATTCCAAAATGTATCACTGAGGTGACAGAAGTTGATTTCGGAGCATAATTTTTGAACAGGAGCTTTAACGGTTTTGTGACATATGATTACTTACCTAAGCCCCGGACCTATCGAATTGGTCAAAAATGAAAATTTTATAAGAGCACCAATTTCAGCTTTAAACTTTAGGTACCATTGCAATATGTAGCACTGAGGTGACAGAAGTTTATTTCGGAGCATAATTTTTGAACAGGAGCTTTAACGGTTTTGTGACATATGATAACTTACCTAAGCCCCGGACCTATCGAATTGGTAAAAAATTAAAATTTAAAAAGTGCCCCTATTTCTGCTTTAAACTTTAGGTACCATTCCAAAATGTATCACTGAGGTGACAGAAGTTGATTTCCGAGCATAATTTTTGAACAGGAGCTTTAACGGTTTTGTGACATATGATAACTTACCTAAGCCCCGGACCTATCGAATTGGTCAAAAATTTAAATTTCAAAAGTCCCCCTATTTCTGCTTTAAACTTTAGGTACCATTCCAAAATGTATCACTGAGGTTATAGAAGTTGGCTTCTGAGCATCATTTTTGAACAGGAGCTTTAACGGTTCTGTGACATATGATAACTTACATAAGCCCCGGACCTATCGAATTGGTCAAAAATGAAAATTTTAAAATTGCACCAATTTCAGCTTTAAACTTTAGGTACCATTCCAAAATGTATCACTGAGGTGACATAAGTTTATTTCGGAGCATCATTTTTGAACAGGAGCTTTAACGGTTTTGTGACATATGATAACTTACCTAAGCCCCGGACCTATCGAATTGGTCAAAAAGGAACATTTCAAAAGTGCCCCTATTTCTGCTTTAAACTTTAGGTACCATTACAAAATGTATCACTGAGGTGACAGAAGTTGGCTTAGAAGCATCCTTTTTGAACAAAATCTTTAACGGTTCTGTGACATATGATAACTTACTTAAGCCCCAGACCTATCGAATTGGTCAAAAATGAAAATGTCAAAAGTGCCCCTATTTCTGCTTTAAACTTTAGGTACCATTCCAAAATGTATCACTGAGGTGACAGAAGTTTATTTCGGAGCATCATTTTTGAACAGGAGCTTTAACGGTTTTGTGACATATGATAATTTACCTAAGCCCCGGACCTATCGCATTGGTCAAAAATGAAAATGTTAAAAGTGCCCGAATTTCTGCTTAAAACTTTAGGTACCATTCCAATATGTAGCACTGAGGTGACAGAAGTTGATTTCGGAGCATAATTTTTAAACAGGAGCTTTAACGGTTTTGTGACATATAATAACTTACCTAAGCCCCGGACCTATCGCATTGGTCAAAAATGAAAATTTCAAAAGTGCCCCAATTTCTGCTTTAAACTTTAGGTACCATTCCAAAATGTATCACTGAGGTGACAGAAGTTGGCTGTGGAGCATCATTTTTGAACAGGAGCTTTAACGGTTCTGTGACATATGTTAACTTACCTAAGCCCCGGACCTATCGAATTGGTCAAAAATGAAAATTTTAAAAGTGCACCAATTTCAGCTTTAAACTTTAGGTACCATTCCAAAATGTATCACTGAGGTGACAGAAGTTTATTTCGGAGCATCCTTTTTGAACAGGAGCTTTAACGGTTTTGTGACATATGATAACTTACCTAAGCCCCGGACCTGTCGCATTGGTCAAAAATGAAAATTTGAAAAGTGCCCGAATTTCTGGTTTAAACTTTAGGTACCATTCCAATATGTAGCACTGAGGTGACAGAAGTTAATTTCGGAGCATACATTTTGAACAGGAGCTTTAACGGTTTTGTGACATATGATAGCTTACCTAAGCCCCGGACCTATCGCATTGGTCAAAAATGAAAATTTCAAAAGTCCCCCTATTTCTGCTTTAAACTTTAGGTACCATTCCAATATGTAGCACTGAGGTGACAGAAGTTTATTTCGGAGCATCCTTTTTGAACAGGAGCTTTAACGGTTTTGTGACATATGATAACTTACCTAAGCCCCGGACCTATCGCATTGGTCAAAAATGAAAATTTCAAAAGTCCCCCTATTTCTGCTTTAAACTTTAGGTACCATTCCAATATGTAGCACTGAGGTGACAGAAGTTTATTTCGGAGCATCCTTTTTGAACAGGAGCTTTAACGGTTTTGTGACATATGATAATTTACCTAAGCCCCGGACCTATCGCGTTGGTCAAAAATTAAAATGTTAAAAGTACCCCTATTTCTGCTTTAAACTTTAGGTACCATTCCAATATGTAGCACTGAGGTGACAGAAGTTGATTTCGGAGCATCATTTTTGAACAGGAGCTTTAACGGTTCTGTGACATATGTTAACTTACCTAAGCCCCGGACCTATCGAATTGGTCAAAAATGAAAATTTTAAAAGTGCACCAATTTCAGCTTTAAACTTTAGGTACCATTCCAAAATGTATCACTGAGGTGACAGAAGTTTATTTCGGAGCATCATTTTTTAACCGGAGCTTTAACGGTTCTGTGACATATGTTAACTTACCTAAACCCCGGACCTATCGAATTGGTCAAAAATGAAAATTTTAAAAGTGCACCAATTTCAGCTTTAAACTTTAGGTACCATTCCAAAATGTATCACTGAGGTGACATAAGTTTATTTCGGAGCATCATTTTTTAACAGGAGCTTTAACGGTTTTGTGACATATGATAACTTACCTAAGCCCCGGACCTATCGAATTGGTCAAAAATGAAAATTTTAAAAGAGCACCAATTTCAGCTTTAAACTTTAGGTACCATTCCAAAATGTATCACTGAGGTGACAGAAGTTGATTTCGGAGCATAATTTTTGAACAGGAGCTTTAACGGTTTTGTGACATATGATAACTTACCTAAGCCCCGGACCTATTGAATTGGTCAAAAATGAAAATTTCAAAAGTGCCCCTATTTCTGCTTTAAACTTTAGGTACCATTCCAAAATGTATCACTGTGGTGACAGAAGTTGATTTCGGAGCATAATTTTTGAACAGGAGCTTTAACGGTTTTGTGACATATGATAACTTACCTAAGCCCCGGACCTATCGAATTGGTCAAAAATGAAAATTTCAAAGGTCCCCCTATTTCTGCTTTAAACTTTAGGTACCATTCCAAAATGTATCTCTGAGGTTACAGAAGTTGGCTTCTGAGCATCATTTTTGAACAGGAGCTTTAACGGTTCTGTGACATATGATAACTTACATAAGCCCCGGACCTATCGAATTGGTCAAAAATGAAAATTTAAAATTGCACCAATTTCAGCTTTAAACTTTAGGTACCATTCCAAAATGTATCACTGAGGTGACATAAGTTTATTTCGGAGCATAATTTTTGAACAGGAGCTTTAACGGTTTTGTGACATATGATAACTTACCTAAGCCCCGGACCTATCGAATTGGTAAAAAATGAAAATTTCAAAAGTGCCCCTATTTCTGCTTTAAACTTTAGGTACCATTCCAAAATGTATCACTGAGGTGACAGAAGTTGATTTCGGAGCATAATTTTTGAACAGGAGCTTTAACGGTTTTGTGACATATGATAACTTACCTAAGCCCCGGACCTATCGAATTGGTCAAAAATTAAAATTTCAAAAGTCCCCCTTTTTCTGCTTAAAACTTTAGGTACCATTCCAAAATGTATCACTGAGGTTATAGAAGTTGGCTTCTGAGCATCATTTTTGAACAGGAGCTTTAACGGTTCTGTGACATATGATAACTTACATAAGCCCCGGACCTATCGAATTGGTCAAAAATGAAAATTTTAAAATTGCACCAATTTCAGCTTTAAACTTTAGGTACCATTCCAAAATGTATCACTGAGGTGACATAAGTTTATTTCGGAGCATCATTTTTGAACAGGAGCTTTAACGGTTTTGTGACATATGATAACTTACCTAAGCCCCGGACCTATCGAATTGGTCAAAAATGAAAATTTCAAAAGTGCCCCTATTTCTGCTTTAAACTTTAGGTACAATTACAAAATGTATCACTGAGGTGACAGAAGTTGGCTTAGAAGCATCCTTTTTGAACAAAAGCTTTAACGGTTCTGTGACATATGATAACTTACTTAAGCCCCGGACCTATCGAATTGGTCAAAAATGAAAATTTCAAAAGTGCCCCTATTTCTGCTTTAAACTTTAAGTACCATTCCAAAATGTATCACTGAGGTGACAGAAGTTGATTTCGGAGCATAATTTTTGAACAGGAGCTTTAACGGTTTTGTGACATATGATTACTTACCTAAGCCCCGGACCTATCGAATTGGTCAAAAATGAAAATTTTATAAGAGCACCAATTTCAGCTTTAAACTTTAGGTACCATTGCAATATGTAGCACTGAGGTGACAGAAGTTTATTTCGGAGCATAATTTTTGAACAGGAGCTTTAACGGTTTTGTGACATATGATAACTTACCTAAGCCCCGGACCTATCGAATTGGTAAAAAATGAAATTTCAAAAGTGCCCCTATTTCTGCTTTAAACTTTAGGTACCATTCCAAAATGTATCACTGAGGTGACAGAAGTTGATTTCCGAGCATAATTTTTGAACAGGAGCTTTAACGGTTTTGTGACATATGATAACTTACCTAAGCCCCGGACCTATCGAATTGGTCAAAAATTTAAATTTCAAAAGTCCCCCTATTTCTGCTTTAAACTTTAGGTACCATTCCAAAATGTATCACTGAGGTTATAGAAGTTGGCTTCTGAGCATCATTTTTGAACAGGAGCTTTAACGGTTCTGTGACATATGATAACTTACATAAGCCCCGGACCTATCGAATTGGTCAAAAATGAAAATTTTAAAATTGCACCAATTTCAGCTTTAAACTTTAGGTACCATTCCAAAATGTATCACTGAGGTGACATAAGTTTATTTCGGAGCATCATTTTTGAACAGGAGCTTTAACGGTTTTGTGACATATGATAACTTACCTAAGCCCCGGACCTATCGAATTGGTCAAAAAGGAACATTTCAAAAGTGCCCCTATTTCTGCTTTAAACTTTAGGTACCATTACAAAATGTATCACTGAGGTGACAGAAGTTGGCTTAGAAGCATCCTTTTTGAACAAAATCTTTAACGGTTCTGTGACATATGATAACTTACTTAAGCCCCAGACCTATCGAATTGGTCAAAAATGAAAATGTCAAAAGTGCCCCTATTTCTGCTTTAAACTTTAGGTACCATTCCAAAATGTATCACTGAGGTGACAGAAGTTTATTTCGGAGCATCATTTTTGAACAGGAGCTTTAATGGTTTTGTGACATATGATAATTTACCTAAGCCCCGGACCTATCGCATTGGTCAAAAATGAAAATGTTAAAAGTGCCCGAATTTCTGCTTAAAACTTTAGGTACCATTCCAATATGTAGCACTGAGGTGACAGAAGTTGATTTCGGAGCATAATTTTTAAACAGGAGCTTTAACGGTTTTGTGACATGATAACTTACCTAAGCCCCGGACCTATCGAATTGGTCAAAAATGAAAATTTCAAAAGTCCCCCTATTTCTGCTTTAAACTTTAGGTACCATTCCAATATGTAGCACTGAGGTGACAGAAGTTTATTTCGGAGCATCCTTTTTGAACAGGAGCTTTAACGGTTTTGTGACATGATAACTTACCTAAGCCCCGGACCTATCGAATTGGTCAAAAATGAAAATTTCAAAAGTGACCCTATTTCTGCTTTAAACTTTAGGTACCATTCCAAAATGTATCACTGAGGTGACAGAAGTTTATTTCGGAGCATCATTTTTGAACAGGAGCTTTAACGGTTTTGTGACATATGATAATTTACCTAAGCCCCGGACCTATCGCATTGGTCAAAAATTAAAATTTCAAAAGTGCCCCTATTTCTGCTTTAAACTTTAGGTACCATTCCAAAATGTATCACTGAGGTGACAGAAGTTGATTTCGGAGCATAATTTTTGAACTGGAGCTTTAACGGTTTTGTGACATATGATAACTTACCTAAGCCCCGGACCTATCGAATTGGTAAAAAATGAAAATTTCAAAAGTCCCCCTATATCTGCTTTAAACTGTAGGTACCATTCCAAAATGTATCACTGCGGTGACAGAAGTTAATTTCGGAGCATAATTTTTGAACAGGAGCTTTAACGGTTTTGTGACATATGATAACTTACCTAAGCCCCGGACCTATCGCATTGGTCAAAAATGAAAATTTCAAAAGTCCCCCTATTTCTGCTTTAAACTTTAGGTACCATTCCAATATTTAGCACTGAGGTGACAGAAGTTTATTTCGGAGCATCCTTTTTGAACAGGAGCTTTACCGGTTTTGTGACATATGATAACTTACCTAAGCCCCGGACCTATCGAATTGGTCAAAAATGAAAATTTCAAAAGTGCCCCTATTTCTGCTTTAAACTTTAGGTACCATTCCAAAATGTATCACTGAGGTGACAGAAGTTTATTTCGGAGCATCATTTTTGAACAGGAGCTTTAACGGTTTTGTGACATATGATAATTTACCTAAGCCCCGGACCTATCGCATTGGTCAAAAATGAAAATGTTAAAAGTGCCCTAATTTCTGCTTTAAACTTTAGGTACCATTCCAATATGTAGCACTGAGGTGACAGAAGTTGATTTCGGAGCATAATTTTTAAACAGGAGCTTTAACGGTTTTGTGACATATAATAACTTACCTAAGCCCCGGACCTATCGAATTGGTCAAAAATGAAAATTTCAAAAGTGCCACAATTTCTGCTTTAAACTTTAGGTACCTTTTCAAAATGTATCACTGAGGTGACAGAAGTTGGCTTTGGAGCATCATTTTTGAACAGGAGCTTTAACGGTTTTGTGACATATGATAACTTCCTAAGCCCCCCGGACCTATCGAATTGGTCATAAATGAAAATTTCAAAAGTGCCCCTATTTCTGCTTTGAACTTTAGGTACCATTCCAAAATGTATCACTGAGGTGACAGAAGTTGGCTTCGGAGCATCATTTTTGAACAGGAGCTTTAACGGTTCTGTGACATATGTTAACTTACCTAAGCCCCGGACCTATCGAATTGGTCAAAAATGAAAATTTTAAAAGTGCCCGAATTTCTGCTTTAAACTTTAGCTACCATTCCAAAATGTATCACTGAGGTGACATAAGTTTATTTCAGAGCATATTTTTGAACAGGAGCTTTAACGGTTTTGTGACATATGATAACTTACCTAAGCCCCGGACCTATCGCATTGGTCAAAAATGAAAATTTCAAAAGTCCCCCTATTTCTGCTTTAAACTTTAGGTACCATTCCAATATGTAGCACTGAGGTGACAGAAGTTTATTTCGGAGCATCTTTTTTGAACAGGAGCTTTAACGGTTTTGTGACATGATAACTTACCTAAGCCCCGGACCTATCGAATTGGTCAAAAATGAAAATTTCAAAAGTGACCCTATTTCTGCTTTAAACTTTAGGTACCATTCCAAAATGTATCACTGAGGTGACAGAAGTTTATTTCGGAGCATCATTTTTGAACAGGAGCTTTAACGGTTTTGTGACATATGATAATTTACCTAAGCCCCGGACCTATCGCATTGGTCAAAAATTAAAATTTCAAAAGTGCCCCTATTTCTGCTTTAAACTTTAGGTACCATTCCAAAATGTATCACTGAGGTGACAGAAGTTGATTTCGGAGCATAATTTTTGAACAGGAGCTTTAACGGTTTTGTGACATATGATAACTTACCTAAGCCCCGGACCTATCGAATTGGTCAAAAATGAAAATTTCAAAAGTGCCACAATTTCTGCTTTAAACTTTAGGTACCTTTTCAAAATGTATCACTGAGGTGACAGAAGTTGGCTTTGGAGCATCATTTTTGAACAGGAGCTTTAACGGTTCTGTGACATATGTTAACGTACCTAAGCCCCGGACCTATCGAATTGGTCAAAAATGAAAATTTTAAAAGTGCACCAATTTCAGCTTTAAACTTTAGGTACCATTCCAAAATGTATCACTGAGGTGACAGAAGTTGATTTCGGAGCATAATTTTTGAACAGGAGCTTTAACGGTTTTGTGACATATAACTTACCTAAGCCCCGGACCTATCGCATTGGTCAAAAATGAAAATTTCAAAAGTCCCCCTATTTCTGCTTTAAACTTTAGGTACCATTCCAATATTTAGCACTGAGGTGACAGAAGTTTATTTCGGAGCATCCTTTTTGAAAAGGAGCTTTACCGGTTTTGTGACATATGATAACTTACCTAAGCCCCGGACCTATCGAATTGGTCAAAAATGAAAATTTCAAAAGTGCCCCTATTTCTGCTTTAAACTTTAGGTACCATTCCAAAATGTATCACTGAGGTGACAGAAGTTTATTTCGGAGTATCATTTTTGAACAGGAGCTTTAACGGTTTTGTGACATATGATAATTTACCTAAGCCCCGGACCTATCGCATTGGTCAAAAATGAAAATGTTAAAAGTGCCCTAATTTCTGCTTTAAACTTTAGGTACCATTCCAATATGTAGCACTGAGGTGACAGAAGTTGATTTCGGAGCATAATTTTTAAACAGGAGCTTTAACGGTTTTGTGACATATAATAACTTACCTAAGCCCCGGACCTATCGAATTGGTCAAAAATGAAAATTTCAAAAGTGCCACAATTTCTGCTTTAAACTTTAGGTACCTTTTCAAAATGTATCACTGAGGTGACAGAAGTTGGCTTTGGAGCATCATTTTTGAACAGGAGCTTTAACGGTTCTGTGACATATGTTAACTTACCTAAGCCCCGGACCTATCGAATTGGTCAAAAATGAAAATTTTAAAAGTGCACCAATTTCAGCTTTAAACTTTAGGTACCATTCCAAAATGTATCACTGAGGTGACATAAGTTTATTTCGGAGCATCATTTTTTAACAGGAGCTTTAACGGTTTTGTGACATATGATAACTTACCTAAGCCCCGGACCTATCGAATTGGTCAAAAATGAAAATTTTAAAAGAGCACCAATTTCAGCTTTAAACTTTAGGTACCATTCCAAAATGTATCACTGAGATGACAGAAGTTGATTTCGGAGCATAATTTTTGAACAGGAGCTTTAACGGTTTTGTGACATATGATAACTTACCTAAGCCCCGGACCTATTGAATTGGTCAAAAATGAAAATTTCAAAAGTGCCCCTATTTCTGCTTTAAACTTTAGGTACCATTCCAAAATGTATCACTGTGGTGACAGAAGTTGATTTCGGAGCATAATTTTTGAACAGGAGCTTTAACGGTTTTGTGACATATGATAACTTACCTAAGCCCCGGACCTATCGAATTGGTCAAAAATGAAAATTTCAAAGGTCCCCCTATTTCTGCTTTAAACTTTAGGTACCATTCCAAAATGTATCTCTGAGGTTACAGAAGTTGGCTTCTGAGCATCATTTTTGAACAGGAGCTTTAACGGTTCTGTGACATATGATAACTTACCTAAGTCCCGGACCTATCGAATTGGTCAAAAATGAAAATTTCAAAAGTGCCACAATTTCTGCTTTAAACTTTAGGTACCTTTTCAAAATGTATCACTGAGGTGACAGAAGTTGGCTTTGGAGCATCATTTTTGAACAGGAGCTTTAACGGTTCTGTGACATATGTTAACGTACCTAAGCCCCGGACCTATCGAATTGGTCAAAAATGAAAATTTTAAAAGTGCACCAATTTCAGCTTTAAACTTTAGGTACCATTCCAAAATGTATCACTGAGGTGACATAAGTTTATTTCGGAGCATCATTTTTTAACAGGAGCTTTAACGGTTTTGTGACATATGATAACTTACCTAAGCCCCGGACCTATCGAATTGGTCAAAAATGAAAATTTTAAAAGAGCACCAATTTCAGCTTTAAACTTTAGGTACCATTGCAATATGTAGCACTGAGGTGACAGAAGTTTATTTTGGAGCATAATTTTTGAACAGGAGCTTTAACGGTTTTGTGACATATGATAACTTACCTAAGCCCCGGACCTATCGAATTGGTCAAAAATGAAAATTTCAAAAGTGCCCCTATTTCTGCTTTAAACTTTAGGTACCATTCCAAAATGTATCACTGAGGTGACAGAAGTTGATTTCGGAGCATAATTTTTGAACAGGAGCTTTAACGGTTTTGTGACATATGATAACTTACCTAAGCCCCGGACCTATTGAATTGGTCAAAAATGAAAATTTCAAAAGTGCCCCTATTTCTGCTTTAAACTTTAGGTACCATTCCAAAATGTATCACTGTGGTGACAGAAGTTGATTTCGGAGCATAATTTTTGAACAGGAGCTTTAACGGTTTTGTGACATATGATAACTTACCTAAGCCCCGGACCTATCGAATTGGTCAAAAATGAAAATTTCAAAAGTCCCCCTATTTCTGCTTTAAACTTTAGGTACCATTCCAAAATGTATCTCTGAGGTTACAGAAGTTGGCTTCTGAGCATCATTTTTGAACAGGAGCTTTAACGGTTCTGTGACATATGATAACTTACATAAGCCCCGGACCTATCGAATTGGTCAAAAATGAAAATTTTAAAATTGCACCAATTTCAGCTTTAAACTTTAGGTACCATTCCAAAATGTATCACTGAGGTGACATAGGTTTATTTCGGAGCATCATTTTTGAACAGGAGCTTTAACGGTTTTGTGACATATGATAACTTACCTAAGCCCCGGACCTATCGAATTGGTCAAAAATGAAAATTTCAAAAGTGCCCCTATTTCTGCTTTAAACTTTAGGTACCATTACAAAATGTATCACTGAGGTGACAGAAGTTGGCTTAGAAGCATCCTTTTTGAACAAAAGCTTTAACGGTTCTGTGACATATGATAACTTACTTAAGCCCCGGACCTATCGAATTGGTCAAAAATGAAAATTTCAAAAGTGCCCCTATTTCTGCTTTAAACTTTAAGTACCATTCCAAAATGTATCACTGAGGTGACAGAAGTTGATTTCGGAGCATAATTTTTTAACAGGAGCTTTAACGGTTTTGTGACATATGATAACTTACCTAAGCCCCGGACCTATCGAATTGGTCAAAAATGAAAATTTTAAAAGAGCACCAATTTCAGCTTTAAACTTTAGGTACCATTGCAATATGTAGCACTGATGTGACAGAAGTTTATTTCGGAGCATAATTTTTGAACAGGAGCTTTAACGGTTTTGTGACATATGATAACTTACCTAAGCCCCGGACCTATCGAATTGGTCAAAAAATGAAAATTTCAAAAGTGCCCCTATTTCTGCTTTAAACTTTAGGTACCATTCCAAAATGTATCACTGAGGTGACATAAGTTTATTTCGGAGCATCATTTTTGAACAGGAGCTTTAACGGTTTTGTGACATATGATTACTTACCTAAGCCCCGGACCTATCGAATTGGTCAAAAATGAAAATTTTATAAGAGCATCAATTTCAGCTTTAAACTTTAGGTACCATTGCAATATGTAGCACTGAGGTGACAGAAGTTGATTTCGGAGCATAATTTTTGAACAGGAGCTTTAACGGTTTTGTGACATATGATAACTTACCTAAGCCCCGGACCTATCGAATTGGTCAAAAATGAAAATTTCAAAAGTGCCCCTATTTCTGCTTTAAACTTTAGGTACCATTCCAAAATGTATCACTGAGGTGAAAGAAGTTGGCTTCTGAGCATCATTTTTGAAAAGGAGCTTTAACGGTTTTGTGACATATGATAACTTACCTAAGCCGCGGACCTATCGAATTGGTTAAAAATGAAAATTTTAAAAGTGCCCCAATTTCTGCTTTAAACTTTAGGTACCATTGCAATATGTAGCACTGAGGTGACAGAAGTTGATTTCGGAGCATAATTTTTGAACAGGAGATTTAACGGTTTTGTGACATATGATAACTTCCTAAGCCCCCCGGACCTATCGAATTGGTCAAAAATGAAAATTTCAAAAGTGCCCCTATTTCTGCTTTGAACTTTAGGTACCATTCCAAAATGTATCACTGAGGTGACAGAAGTTGGCTTCGGAGCATCATTTTTGAACAGGAGCTTTAACGGTTCTGTGACATATGTTAACTTACCTAAGCCCCGGACCTATCGAATTGGTCAAAAATGAAAATTTTAAAAGTGCCCGAATTTCTGCTTTAAACTTTAGCTACCATTCCAAAATGTATCACTGAGGTGACATAAGTTAATTTTAGAGCATATTTTTGAATAGGAGCTTTAACGGTTTTGTGACATATGATAACTTACCTAAGCCCCGGACCTATCGATTTGGTCAAAAATGAAAATTTCAAAAGTGCCCCTATTTCTGCTTTAAACTTTAGGTACCATTCCAAAATGTATCACTGAGGTGACAGAAGTTGGCTTCTGAGCATCATTTTTGAACAGGAGCTTTAATGGTTTTGTGACATATGATAACTTACCTAAGCCCCAGACCTATCGAATTGGTTAAAAATGAAAATTTTAAAAGTGCATCAATTTCTGCTTTAAACTTTAGGTACCATTGCAATATGTAGCACTGAGGTGACAGAAGTTGATTTCGGAGCATAATTTTTGAACAGGAGCTTTAACGGTTTTGTGACATATGATAACTTACCTAAGCCCCAGACCTATCGCATTGGTCAAAAATGTAAATTTCAAAAGTCCCCCTATTTCTGCTTTAAACTTTAGGTACCATTCCAATATGTAGCACTGAGGTGACAGAAGTTTATTTCGGAGCATCATTTTTGAACAGGAGCTTTAACGGTTTTGTGACATATGATAATTTACCTAAGCCCCGGACCTATCGCATTGGTCAAAAATTAAAATTTCAAAAGTGCCCCTATTTCTGCTTTAAACTTTAGGTACCATTCCAAAATGTATCACTGAGGTGACAGAAGTTGATTTCGGAGCATAATTTTTGAACAGGAGCTTTAACGGTTTTGTGACATATGATAACTTACCTAAGCCCCGGACCTATCGAATTGGTAAAAAATGAAAATTTCAAAAGTCCCCCTATATCTGCTTTAAACTGTAGGTACCATTCCAAAATGTATCACTGCGGTGACAGAAGTTAATTTCGGAGCATAATTTTTGAACAGTAGCTTTAACGGTTTTGTGACATATGATAACTTACCTAAGCCCCGGACCTATCGCATTGGTCAAAAATGAAAATTTCAAAAGTCCCCCTATTTCTGCTTTAAACTTTAGGTACCATTCCAATATTTAGCACTGAGGTGACAGAAGTTTATTTCGGAGCATCCTTTTTGAACAGGAGCTTTACCGGTTTTGTGACATATGATAACTTACCTAAGCCCCGGACCTATCGAATTGGTCAAAAATGAAAATTTCAAAAGTGCCCCTATTTCTGCTTTAAACTTTAGGTACCATTCCAAAATGTATCACTGAGGTGACAGAAGTTTATTTCGGAGCATCATTTTTGAACAGGAGCTTTAACGGTTTTGTGACATATGATAATTTACCTAAGCCCCGGACCTATCGCATTGGTCAAAAATGAAAATGTTAAAAGTGCCCTAATTTCTGCTTTAAACTTTAGGTACCATTCCAATATGTAGCACTGAGGTGACAGAAGTTGATTTCGGAGCATAATTTTTAAACAGGAGCTTTAACGGTTTTGTGACATATAATCACTTACCTAAGCCCCGGACCTATCGAATTGGTCAAAAATGAAAATTTCAAAAGTGCCACAATTTCTGCTTTAAACTTTAGGTACCTTTTCAAAATGTATCACTGAGGTGACAGAAGTTGGCTTTGGAGCATCATTTTTGAACAGGAGCTTTAACGGTTTTGTGACATATGATAACTTCCTAAGCCCCCCGGACCTATCGAATTGGTCATAAATGAAAATTTCAAAAGTGCCCCTATTTCTGCTTTGAACTTTAGGTACCATTCCAAAATTTATCACTGAGGTGACAGAAGTTGGCTTCGGAGCATCATTTTTGAACAGGAGCTTTAACGGTTCTGTGACATATGTTAACTTACCTAAGCCCCGGACCTATCGAATTGGTCAAAAATGAAAATTTTAAAAGTGCCCGAATTTCTGCTTTAAACTTTAGCTACCATTCCAAAATGTATCACTGAGGTGACATAAGTTTATTTCAGAGCATATTTTTGAACAGGAGCTTTAACGGTTTTGTGACATATGATAACTTACCTAAGCCCCGGACCTATCGAATTGGTCAAAAATGAAAATTTCAAAAGTGCCCCTATTTCTGCTTTAAACTTTAGGTACCATTCCAAAATGTATCACTGAGGTGACAGAAGTTGGCTTCTGAGCATCATTTTTGAACAGGAGCTTTAATGGTTTTGTGACATATGATAACTTACCTAAGCCCCGGACCTATCGAATTGGTTAAAAATGTAAATTTCAAAAGTCCCCCTATTTCTGCTTTAAACTTTAGGTACCATTCCAATATGTAGCACTGAGGTGACAGAAGTTTATTTCGGAGCATCCTTTTTGAACAGGAGCTTTAACGGTTTTGTGACATGATAACTTACCTAAGCCCCGGACCTATCGAAATGGTCAAAAATGAAAATTTCAAAAGTGACCCTATTTCTGCTTTAAACTTTAGGTACCATTCCAAAATGTATCACTGAGGTGACAGAAGTTTATTTCGGAGCATCATTTTTGAACAGGAGCTTTAACGGTTTTGTGACATATGATAATTTACCTAAGCCCCGGACCTATCGCATTGGTCAAAAATTAAAATTTCAAAAGTGCCCCTATTTCTGCTTTAAACTTTAGGTACCATTCCAAAATGTATCACTGAGGTGACAGAAGTTGATTTCGGAGCATAATTTTTGAACAGGAGCTTTAACGGTTTTGTGACATATGATAACTTACCTAAGCCCCGGACCTATCGAATTGGTAAAAAATGAAAATTTCAAAAGTCCCCCTATATCTGCTTTAAACTGTAGGTACCATTCCAAAATGTATCACTGCGGTGACAGAAGTTAATTTCGGAGCATAATTTTTGAACAGGAGCTTTAACGGTTTTGTGACATATGATAACTTACCTAAGCCCCGGACCTATCGCATTGTTCAAAAATGAAAATTTCAAAAGTCCCCCTATTTCTGCTTTAAACTTTAGTTACCATTCCAATATTTAGCACTAAGGTGACAGAAGTTTATTTCGGAGCATCCTTTTTGAACAGGAGCTTTACCGGTTTTGTGACATATGATAACTTACCTAAGCCCCGGACCTATCGCATTGGTCAAAAATGAAAATGTTAAAAGTGCCCTAATTTCTGCTTTAAACTTTAGGTACCATTCCAATATGTAGCACTGAGGTGACAGAAGTTGATTTCGGAGCATAATTTTTAAACAGGAGCTTTAACGGTTTTGTGACATATAATAACTTACCTAAGCCCCGGACCTATCGAATTGGTCAAAAATGAAAATTTCAAAAGTGCCACAATTTCTGCTTTAAACTTTAGGTACCTTTTCAAAATGTATCACTGAGGTGACAGAAGTTGGCTTTGGAGCATCATTTTTGAACAGGAGCTTTAACGGTTCTGTGACATATGTTAACTTACCTAAGCCCCGGACCTATCGAATTGGTCAAAAATGAAAATTTTAAAAGTGCACCAATTTCAGCTTTAAACTTTAGGTACCATTCCAAAATGTATCACTGAGGTGACATAAGTTTATTTCGGAGCATCATTTTTTAACAGGAGCTTTAACTGTTTTGTGACATATGTTAACTTACCTAAGCCCCGGACCTATCGAATTGGTCAAAAATGAAAATTTTAAAAGAGCACCAATTTCAGCTTTAAACTTTAGGTACCATTCCAAAATGTATCACTGAGGTGACAGAAGTTGATTTCGGAGCATAATTTTTGAACAGGAGCTTTAACGGTTTTGTAACATATGATAACTTACCTAAGCCCCGGACCTATCGCATTGGTCAAAAATGAAAATTTGAAAAGTGCCCGAATTTCTGGTTTAAACTTTAGGTACCATTCCAATATGTAGCACTGAGGTGACAGAAGTTAATTTCGGAGCATACATTTTGAACAGGAGCTTTAACGGTTTTGTGACATATGATAGCTTACCTAAGCCCCGGACCTATCGCATTGGTCAAAAATGAAAATTTCAAAAGTCCCCCTATTTCTGCTTTAAACTTTAGGTACCATTCCAATATGTAGCACTGAGGTGACAGAAGTTTATTTCGGAGCATCCTTTTTGAACAGGAGCTTTAACGGTTTTGTGACATATGATAACTTACCTAAGCCCCGGACCTATCGCATTGGTCAAAAATGAAAATTTCAAAAGTCCCCCTATTTCTGCTTTAAACTTTAGGTACCATTCCAATATGTAGCACTGAGGTGACAGAAGTTTATTTCGGAGCATCCTTTTTGAACAGGAGCTTTAACGGTTTTGTGACATATGATAATTTACCTAAGCCCCGGACCTATCGCGTTGGTCAAAAATGAAAATGTTAAAAGTACCCCTATTTCTGCTTTAAACTTTAGGTACCATTCCAATATGTAGCACTGAGGTGACAGAAGTTGATTTCGGAGCATCATTTTTGAACAGGAGCTTTAACGGTTCTGTGACATATGTTAACTTACCTAAGCCCCGGACCTATCGAATTGGTCAAAAATGAAAATTTTAAAAGTGCACCAATTTCAGCTTTAAACTTTAGGTACCATTCCAAAATGTATCACTGAGGTGACAGAAGTTTATTTCGGAGCATCATTTTTTAACCGGAGCTTTAACGGTTCTGTGACATATGTTAACTTACCTAAGCCCCGGACCTATCGAATTGGTCAAAAATGAAAATTTTAAAAGTGCACCAATTTCAGCTTTAAACTTTAGGTACCATTCCAAAATGTATCACTGAGGTGACATAAGTTTATTTCGGAGCATCATTTTTTAACAGGAGCTTTAACGGTTTTGTGACATATGATAACTTACCTAAGCCCCGGACCTATCGAATTGGTCAAAAATGAAAATTTTAAAAGAGCACCAATTTCAGCTTTAAACTTTAGGTACCATTCCAAAATGTATCACTGAGGTGACAGAAGTTGATTTCGGAGCATAATTTTTGAACAGGAGCTTTAACGGTTTTGTGACATATGATAACTTACCTAAGCCCCGGACCTATTGAATTGGTCAAAAATGAAAATTTCAAAAGTGCCCCTATTTCTGCTTTAAACTTTAGGTACCATTCCAAAATGTATCACTGTGGTGACAGAAGTTGATTTCGGAGCATAATTTTTGAACAGGAGCTTTAACGGTTTTGTGACATATGATAACTTACCTAAGCCCCGGACCTATCGAATTGGTCAAAAATGAAAATTTCAAAGGTCCCCCTATATCTGCTTTAAACTTTAGGTACCATTCCAAAATGTATCTCTGAGGTTACAGAAGTTGGCTTCTGAGCATCATTTTTGAACAGGAGCTTTAACGGTTCTGTGACATATGATAACTTACATAAGCCCCGGACCTATCGAATTGGTCAAAAATGAAAATTTTAAAATTGCACCAATTTCAGCTTTAAACTTTAGGTACCATTCCAAAATGTATCACTGAGGTGACATAAGTTTATTTCGGAGCATAATTTTTGAACAGGAGCTTTAACGGTTTTGTGACATATGATAACTTACCTAAGCCCCGGACCTATCGAATTGGTAAAAAATGAAAATTTCAAAAGTGCCCCTATTTCTGCTTTAAACTTTAGGTACCATTCCAAAATGTATCACTGAGGTGACAGAAGTTGATTTCGGAGCATAATTTTTGAACAGGAGCTTTAACGGTTTTGTGACATATGATAACTTACCTAAGCCCCGGACCTATCGAATTGGTCAAAAATTAAAATTTCAAAAGTCCCCCTTTTTCTGCTTAAAACTTTAGGTACCATTCCAAAATGTATCACTGAGGTTATAGAAGTTGGCTTCTGAGCATCATTTTTGAACAGGAGCTTTAACGGTTCTGTGACATATGATAACTTACATAAGCCCCGGACCTATCGAATTGGTCAAAAATGAAAATTTTAAAATTGCACCAATTTCAGCTTTAAACTTTAGGTACCATTCCAAAATGTATCACTGAGGTGACATAAGTTTATTTCGGAGCATCATTTTTGAACAGGAGCTTTAACGGTTTTGTGACATATGATAACTTACCTAAGCCCCGGACCTATCGAATTGGTCAAAAAGGAACATTTCAAAAGTGCCCCTATTTCTGCTTTAAACTTTAGGTACCATTACAAAATGTATCACTGAGGTGACAGAAGTTGGCTTAGAAGCATCCTTTTTGAACAAAATCTTTAACGGTTCTGTGACATATGATAACTTACTTAAGCCCCAGACCTATCGAATTGGTCAAAAATGAAAATGTCAAAAGTGCCCCTATTTCTGCTTTAAACTTTAGGTACCATTCCAAAATGTATCACTGAGGTGACAGAAGTTTATTTCGGAGCATCATTTTTGAACAGGAGCTTTAACGGTTTTGTGACATATGATAATTTACCTAAGCCCCGGACCTATCGCATTGGTCAAAAATGAAAATGTTAAAAGTGCCCGAATTTCTGCTTAAAACTTTAGGTACCATTCCAATATGTAGCACTGAGGTGACAGAAGTTGATTTCGGAGCATAATTTTTAAACAGGAGCTTTAACGGTTTTGTGACATATAATAACTTACCTAAGCCCCGGACCTATCGCATTGGTCAAAAATGAAAATTTCAAAAGTGCCCCAATTTCTGCTTTAAACTTTAGGTACCATTCCAAAATGTATCACTGAGGTGACAGAAGTTGGCTGTGGAGCATCCTTTTTGAACAGGAGCTTTAACGGTTTTGTGACATATGATAACTTACCTAAGCCCCGGACCTATCGCATTGGTCAAAAATGAAAATTTCAAAAGTCCCCCTATTTCTGCTTTAAACTTTAGGTACCATTCCAATATGTAGCACTGAGGTGACAGAAGTTTATTTCGGAGCATCCTTTTTGAACAGGAGCTTTAACGGTTTTGTGACATATGATAATTTACCTAAGCCCCGGACCTATCGCGTTGGTCAAAAATTAAAATGTTAAAAGTACCCCTATTTCTGCTTTAAACTTTAGGTACCATTCCAATATGTAGCACTGAGGTGACAGAAGTTGATTTCGGAGCATCATTTTTGAACAGGAGCTTTAACGGTTCTGTGACATATGTTAACTTACCTAAGCCCCGGACCTATCGAATTGGTCAAAAATGAAAATTTTAAAAGTGCACCAATTTCAGCTTTAAACTTTAGGTACCATTCCAAAATGTATCACTGAGGTGACAGAAGTTTATTTCGGAGCATCATTTTTTAACCGGAGCTTTAACGGTTCTGTGACATATGTTAACTTACCTAAACCCCGGACCTATCGAATTGGTCAAAAATGAAAATTTTAAAAGTGCACCAATTTCAGCTTTAAACTTTAGGTACCATTCCAAAATGTATCACTGAGGTGACATAAGTTTATTTCGGAGCATCATTTTTTAACAGGAGCTTTAACGGTTTTGTGACATATGATAACTTACCTAAGCCCCGGACCTATCGAATTGGTCAAAAATGAAAATTTTAAAAGAGCACCAATTTCAGCTTTAAACTTTAGGTACCATTCCAAAATGTATCACTGAGGTGACAGAAGTTGATTTCGGAGCATAATTTTTGAACAGGAGCTTTAACGGTTTTGTGACATATGATAACTTACCTAAGCCCCGGACCTATTGAATTGGTCAAAAATGAAAATTTCAAAAGTGCCCCTATTTCTGCTTTAAACTTTAGGTACCATTCCAAAATGTATCACTGTGGTGACAGAAGTTGATTTCGGAGCATAATTTTTGAACAGGAGCTTTAACGGTTTTGTGACATATGATAACTTACCTAAGCCCCGGACCTATCGAATTGGTCAAAAATGAAAATTTCAAAGGTCCCCCTATTTCTGCTTTAAACTTTAGGTACCATTCCAAAATGTATCTCTGAGGTTACAGAAGTTGGCTTCTGAGCATCATTTTTGAACAGGAGCTTTAACGGTTCTGTGACATATGATAACTTACATAAGCCCCGGACCTATCGAATTGGTCAAAAATGAAAATTTTAAAATTGCACCAATTTCAGCTTTAAACTTTAGGTACCATTCCAAAATGTATCACTGAGGTGACATAAGTTTATTTCGGAGCATAATTTTTGAACAGGAGCTTTAACGGTTTTGTGACATATGATAACTTACCTAAGCCCCGGACCTATCGAATTGGTAAAAAATGAAAATTTCAAAAGTGCCCCTATTTCTGCTTTAAACTTTAGGTACCATTCCAAAATGTATCACTGTGGTGACAGAAGTTGATTTCGGAGCATAATTTTTGAACAGGAGCTTTAACGGTTTTGTGACATATGATAACTTACCTAAGCCCCGGACCTATCGAATTGGTCAAAAATGAAAATTTCAAAGGTCCCCCTATTTCTGCTTTAAACTTTAGGTACCATTCCAAAATGTATCTCTGAGGTTACAGAAGTTGGCTTCTGAGCATCCTTTTTGAACAGGAGCTTTAACGGTTTTGTGACATATGATAATTTACCTAAGCCCCGGACCTATCGCGTTGGTCAAAAATGAAAATGTTAAAAGTACCCCTATTTCTGCTTTAAACTTTAGGTACCATTCCAATATGTAGCACTGAGGTGACAGAAGTTGATTTCGGAGCATCATTTTTGAACAGGAGCTTTAACGGTTCTGTGACATATGTTAACTTACCTAAGCCCCGGACCTATCGAATTGGTCAAAAATGAAAATTTTAAAAGTGCACCAATTTCAGCTTTAAACTTTAGGTACCATTCCAAAATGTATCACTGAGGTGACAGAAGTTTATTTCGGAGCATCATTTTTTAACCGGAGCTTTAACGGTTCTGTGACATATGTTAACTTACCTAAGCCCCGGACCTATCGAATTGGTCAAAAATGAAAATTTTAAAAGTGCACCAATTTCAGCTTTAAACTTTAGGTACCATTCCAAAATGTATCACTGAGGTGACATAAGTTTATTTCGGAGCATCATTTTTTAACAGGAGCTTTAACGGTTTTGTGACATATGATAACTTACCTAAGCCCCGGACCTATCGAATTGGTCAAAAATGAAAATTTTAAAAGAGCACCAATTTCAGCTTTAAACTTTAGGTACCATTCCAAAATGTATCACTGAGGTGACAGAAGTTGATTTCGGAGCATAATTTTTGAACAGGAGCTTTAACGGTTTTGTGACATATGATAACTTACCTAAGCCCCGGACCTATTGAATTGGTCAAAAATGAAAATTTCAAAAGTGCCCCTATTTCTGCTTTAAACTTTAGGTACCATTCCAAAATGTATCACTGTGGTGACAGAAGTTGATTTCGGAGCATAATTTTTGAACAGGAGCTTTAACGGTTTTGTGACATATGATAACTTACCTAAGCCCCGGACCTATCGAATTGGTCAAAAATGAAAATTTCAAAGGTCCCCCTATATCTGCTTTAAACTTTAGGTACCATTCCAAAATGTATCTCTGAGGTTACAGAAGTTGGCTTCTGAGCATCATTTTTGAACAGGAGCTTTAACGGTTCTGTGACATATGATAACTTACATAAGCCCCGGACCTATCGAATTGGTCAAAAATGAAAATTTTAAAATTGCACCAATTTCAGCTTTAAACTTTAGGTACCATTCCAAAATGTATCACTGAGGTGACATAAGTTTATTTCGGAGCATAATTTTTGAACAGGAGCTTTAACGGTTTTGTGACATATGATAACTTACCTAAGCCCCGGACCTATCGAATTGGTAAAAAATGAAAATTTCAAAAGTGCCCCTATTTCTGCTTTAAACTTTAGGTACCATTCCAAAATGTATCACTGAGGTGACAGAAGTTGATTTCGGAGCATAATTTTTGAACAGGAGCTTTAACGGTTTTGTGACATATGATAACTTACCTAAGCCCCGGACCTATCGAATTGGTCAAAAATTAAAATTTCAAAAGTCCCCCTTTTTCTGCTTAAAACTTTAGGTACCATTCCAAAATGTATCACTGAGGTTATAGAAGTTGGCTTCTGAGCATCATTTTTGAACAGGAGCTTTAACGGTTCTGTGACATATGATAACTTACATAAGCCCCGGACCTATCGAATTGGTCAAAAATGAAAATTTTAAAATTGCACCAATTTCAGCTTTAAACTTTAGGTACCATTCCAAAATGTATCACTGAGGTGACATAAGTTTATTTCGGAGCATCATTTTTGAACAGGAGCTTTAACGGTTTTGTGACATATGATAACTTACCTAAGCCCCGGACCTATCGAATTGGTCAAAAAGGAACATTTCAAAAGTGCCCCTATTTCTGCTTTAAACTTTAGGTACCATTACAAAATGTATCACTGAGGTGACAGAAGTTGGCTTAGAAGCATCCTTTTTGAACAAAATCTTTAACGGTTCTGTGACATATGATAACTTACTTAAGCCCCAGACCTATCGAATTGGTCAAAAATGAAAATGTCAAAAGTGCCCCTATTTCTGCTTTAAACTTTAGGTACCATTCCAAAATGTATCACTGAGGTGACAGAAGTTTATTTCGGAGCATCATTTTTGAACAGGAGCTTTAACGGTTTTGTGACATATGATAATTTACCTAAGCCCCGGACCTATCGCATTGGTCAAAAATGAAAATGTTAAAAGTGCCCGAATTTCTGCTTAAAACTTTAGGTACCATTCCAATATGTAGCACTGAGGTGACAGAAGTTGATTTCGGAGCATAATTTTTAAACAGGAGCTTTAACGGTTTTGTGACATATAATAACTTACCTAAGCCCCGGACCTATCGCATTGGTCAAAAATGAAAATTTCAAAAGTGCCCCAATTTCTGCTTTAAACTTTAGGTACCATTCCAAAATGTATCACTGAGGTGACAGAAGTTGGCTGTGGAGCATCCTTTTTGAACAGGAGCTTTAACGGTTTTGTGACATATGATAACTTACCTAAGCCCCGGACCTATCGCATTGGTCAAAAATGAAAATTTCAAAAGTCCCCCTATTTCTGCTTTAAACTTTAGGTACCATTCCAATATGTAGCACTGAGGTGACAGAAGTTTATTTCGGAGCATCCTTTTTGAACAGGAGCTTTAACGGTTTTGTGACATATGATAATTTACCTAAGCCCCGGACCTATCGCGTTGGTCAAAAATTAAAATGTTAAAAGTACCCCTATTTCTGCTTTAAACTTTAGGTACCATTCCAATATGTAGCACTGAGGTGACAGAAGTTGATTTCGGAGCATCATTTTTGAACAGGAGCTTTAACGGTTCTGTGACATATGTTAACTTACCTAAGCCCCGGACCTATCGAATTGGTCAAAAATGAAAATTTTAAAAGTGCACCAATTTCAGCTTTAAACTTTAGGTACCATTCCAAAATGTATCACTGAGGTGACAGAAGTTTATTTCGGAGCATCATTTTTTAACCGGAGCTTTAACGGTTCTGTGACATATGTTAACTTACCTAAACCCCGGACCTATCGAATTGGTCAAAAATGAAAATTTTAAAAGTGCACCAATTTCAGCTTTAAACTTTAGGTACCATTCCAAAATGTATCACTGAGGTGACATAAGTTTATTTCGGAGCATCATTTTTTAACAGGAGCTTTAACGGTTTTGTGACATATGATAACTTACCTAAGCCCCGGACCTATCGAATTGGTCAAAAATGAAAATTTTAAAAGAGCACCAATTTCAGCTTTAAACTTTAGGTACCATTCCAAAATGTATCACTGAGGTGACAGAAGTTGATTTCGGAGCATAATTTTTGAACAGGAGCTTTAACGGTTTTGTGACATATGATAACTTACCTAAGCCCCGGACCTATTGAATTGGTCAAAAATGAAAATTTCAAAAGTGCCCCTATTTCTGCTTTAAACTTTAGGTACCATTCCAAAATGTATCACTGTGGTGACAGAAGTTGATTTCGGAGCATAATTTTTGAACAGGAGCTTTAACGGTTTTGTGACATATGATAACTTACCTAAGCCCCGGACCTATCGAATTGGTCAAAAATGAAAATTTCAAAGGTCCCCCTATTTCTGCTTTAAACTTTAGGTACCATTCCAAAATGTATCTCTGAGGTTACAGAAGTTGGCTTCTGAGCATCATTTTTGAACAGGAGCTTTAACGGTTCTGTGACATATGATAACTTACATAAGCCCCGGACCTATCGAATTGGTCAAAAATGAAAATTTTAAAATTGCACCAATTTCAGCTTTAAACTTTAGGTACCATTCCAAAATGTATCACTGAGGTGACATAAGTTTATTTCGGAGCATAATTTTTGAACAGGAGCTTTAACGGTTTTGTGACATATGATAACTTACCTAAGCCCCGGACCTATCGAATTGGTAAAAAATGAAAATTTCAAAAGTGCCCCTATTTCTGCTTTAAACTTTAGGTACCATTCCAAAATGTATCACTGAGGTGACAGAAGTTGATTTCGGAGCATAATTTTTGAACAGGAGCTTTAACGGTTTTGTGACATATGATAACTTACCTAAGCCCCGGACCTATCGAATTGGTCAAAAATTTAAATTTCAAAAGTCCCCCTTTTTCTGCTTAAAACTTTAGGTACCATTCCAAAATGTATCACTGAGGTTATAGAAGTTGGCTTCTGAGCATCATTTTTGAACAGGAGCTTTAACGGTTCTGTGACATATGATAACTTACATAAGCCCCGGACCTATCGAATTGGTCAAAAATGAAAATTTTAAAATTGCACCAATTTCAGCTTTAAACTTTAGGTACCATTCCAAAATGTATCACTGAGGTGACATAAGTTTATTTCGGAGCATCATTTTTGAACAGGAGCTTTAACGGTTTTGTGACATATGATAACTTACCTAAGCCCCGGACCTATCGAATTGGTCAAAAATGAAAATTTCAAAAGTGCCCCTATTTCTGCTTTAAACTTTAGGTACAATTACAAAATGTATCACTGAGGTGACAGAAGTTGGCTTAGAAGCATCCTTTTTGAACAAAAGCTTTAACGGTTCTGTGACATATGATAACTTACTTAAGCCCCGGACCTATCGAATTGGTCAAAAATGAAAATTTCAAAAGTGCCCCTATTTCTGCTTTAAACTTTAAGTACCATTCCAAAATGTATCACTGAGGTGACAGAAGTTGATTTCGGAGCATAATTTTTGAACAGGAGCTTTAACGGTTTTGTGACATATGATTACTTACCTAAGCCCCGGACCTATCGAATTGGTCAAAAATGAAAATTTTATAAGAGCACCAATTTCAGCTTTAAACTTTAGGTACCATTGCAATATGTAGCACTGAGGTGACAGAAGTTTATTTCGGAGCATAATTTTTGAACAGGAGCTTTAACGGTTTTGTGACATATGATAACTTACCTAAGCCCCGGACCTATCGAATTGGTAAAAAATGAAATTTCAAAAGTGCCCCTATTTCTGCTTTAAACTTTAGGTACCATTCCAAAATGTATCACTGAGGTGACAGAAGTTGATTTCCGAGCATAATTTTTGAACAGGAGCTTTAACGGTTTTGTGACATATGATAACTTACCTAAGCCCCGGACCTATCGAATTGGTCAAAAATTTAAATTTCAAAAGTCCCCCTATTTCTGCTTTAAACTTTAGGTACCATTCCAAAATGTATCACTGAGGTTATAGAAGTTGGCTTCTGAGCATCATTTTTGAACAGGAGCTTTAACGGTTCTGTGACATATGATAACTTACATAAGCCCCGGACCTATCGAATTGGTCAAAAATGAAAATTTTAAAATTGCACCAATTTCAGCTTTAAACTTTAGGTACCATTCCAAAATGTATCACTGAGGTGACATAAGTTTATTTCGGAGCATCATTTTTGAACAGGAGCTTTAACGGTTTTGTGACATATGATAACTTACCTAAGCCCCGGACCTATCGAATTGGTCAAAAAGGAACATTTCAAAAGTGCCCCTATTTCTGCTTTAAACTTTAGGTACCATTACAAAATGTATCACTGAGGTGACAGAAGTTGGCTTAGAAGCATCCTTTTTGAACAAAATCTTTAACGGTTCTGTGACATATGATAACTTACTTAAGCCCCAGACCTATCGAATTGGTCAAAAATGAAAATGTCAAAAGTGCCCCTATTTCTGCTTTAAACTTTAGGTACCATTCCAAAATGTATCACTGAGGTGACAGAAGTTTATTTCGGAGCATCATTTTTGAACAGGAGCTTTAATGGTTTTGTGACATATGATAATTTACCTAAGCCCCGGACCTATCGCATTGGTCAAAAATGAAAATGTTAAAAGTGCCCGAATTTCTGCTTAAAACTTTAGGTACCATTCCAATATGTAGCACTGAGGTGACAGAAGTTGATTTCGGAGCATAATTTTTAAACAGGAGCTTTAACGGTTTTGTGACATATAATAACTTACCTAAGCCCCGGACCTGTCGCATTGGTCAAAAATGAAAATTTCAAAAGTGCCCCAATTTCTGCTTTAAACTTTAGGTACCATTCCAAAATGTATCACTGAGGTGACAGAAGTTGGCTGTGGAGCATCATTTTTGAACAGGAGCTTTAACGGTTCTGTGACATATGTTAACTTACCTAAGCCCCGGACCTATCGAATTGGTCAAAAATGAAAATTTTAAAAGTGCACCAATTTCAGCTTTAAACTTTAGGTACCATTCCAATATGTAGCACTGAGGTGACAGAAGTTTATTTCGGAGCATCCTTTTTGAACAGGAGCTTTAACGGTTTTGTGACATATGATAACTTACCTAAGCCCCGGACCTGTCGCATTGGTCAAAAATGAAAATTTGAAAAGTGCCCGAATTTCTGGTTTAAACTTTAGGTACCATTCCAATATGTAGCACTGAGGTGACAGAAGTTAATTTCGGAGCATACATTTTGAACAGGAGCTTTAACGGTTTTGTGACATATGATAACTTACCTAAGCCCCGGACCTATCGCATTGGTCAAAAATGAAAATTTCAAAAGTCCCCCTATTTCTGCTTTAAACTTTAGGTACCATTCCAATATGTAGCACTGAGGTGACAGAAGTTTATTTCGGAGCATCCTTTTTGAACAGGAGCTTTAACGGTTTTGTGACATATGATAACTTACCTAAGCCCCGGACCTATCGCATTGGTCAAAAATGAAAATTTCAAAAGTCCCCCTATTTCTGCTTTAAACTTTAGGTACCATTCCAATATGTAGCACTGAGGTGACAGAAGTTTATTTCGGAGCATCCTTTTTGAACAGGAGCTTTAACGGTTTTGTGACATATGATAATTTACCTAAGCCCCGGACCTATCGCGTTGGTCAAAAATGAAAATGTTAAAAGTACCCCTATTTCTGCTTTAAACTTTAGGTACCATTCCAATATGTAGCACTGAGGTGACAGAAGTTGATTTCGGAGCATCATTTTTGAACAGGAGCTTTAACGGTTCTGTGACATATGTTAACTTACCTAAGCCCCGGACCTATCGAATTGGTCAAAAATGAAAATTTTAAAAGTGCACCAATTTCAGCTTTAAACTTTAGGTACCATTCCAAAATGTATCACTGAGGTGACAGAAGTTTGCTTAGAAGCATCCTTTTTGAACAAAATCTTTAACGGTTCTGTGACATATGATAACTTACTTAAGCCCCAGACCTATCGAATTGGTCAAAAAGGAAAATTTCAAAAGTGCCCCTATTTCTGCTTTAAACTTTAGGTACCATTACAAAATGTATCACTGAGGTGACAGAAGTTTGCTTAGAAGCATCCTTTTTGAACAAAATCTTTAACGGTTCTGTGACATATGATAACTTACTTAAGCCCCAGACCTATCGAATTGGTCAAAAAGGAAAATTTCAAAAGTGCCCCTATTTCTGCTTTAAACTTTAGGTACCATTCCAAAATGTATCACTGAGGTGAAAGAAGTTGGCTTCTGAGCATCATTTTTGAAAAGGAGCTTTAACGGTTTTGTGACATATGATAACTTACCTAAGCCGCGGACCTATCGAATTGGTTAAAAATGAAAATTTTAAAAGTGCCCCAATTTCTGCTTTAAACTTTAGGTACCATTGCAATATGTAGCACTGAGGTGACAGAAGTTGATTTCGGAGCATAATTTTTGAACAGGAGCTTTAACGGTTTTGTGACATATGATAACTTCCTAAGCCCCCCGGACCTATCGAATTGGTCAAAAATGAAAATTTCAAAAGTGCCCCTATTTCTGCTTTGAACTTTAGGTACCATTCCAAAATGTATCACTGAGGTGACAGAAGTTGGCTTCGGAGCATCATTTTTGAACAGGAGCTTTAACGGTTCTGTGACATATGTTAACTTACCTAAGCCCCGGACCTATCGAATTGGTCAAAAATGAAAATTTTAAAAGTGCCCGAATTTCTGCTTTAAACTTTAGCTACCATTCCAAAATGTATCACTGAGGTGACATAAGTTTATTTCAGAGCATATTTTTGAACAGGAGCTTTAACGGTTTTGTGACATATGATAACTTACCTAAGCCCCGGACCTATCGAATTGGTCAAAAATGAAAATTTCAAAAGTGCCACAATTTCTGCTTTAAACTTTAGGTACCTTTTCAAAATGTATCACTGAGGTGACAGAATTTGGCTTTGGAGCATCATTTTTGAACAGGAGCTTTAACGGTTCTGTGACATATGTTAACTTACCTAAGCCCCGGACCTATCGAATTGGTCAAAAATGAAAATTTTAAAAGTGCACCAATTTCAGCTTTAAACTTTAGGTACCATTCCAAAATGTATCACTGAGGTGACATAAGTTTATTTCGGAGCATCATTTTTTAACAGGAGCTTTAACGGTTTTGTGACATATGATAACTTACCTAAGCCCCGGACCTATCGAATTGGTCAAAAATGAAAATTTTAAAAGAGCACCAATTTCAGCTTTAAACTTTAGGTACCATTCCAAAATGTATCACTGAGATGACAGAAGTTGATTTCGGAGCATAATTTTTGAACAGGAGCTTTAACGGTTTTGTGACATATGATAACTTACCTAAGCCCCGGACCTATTGAATTGGTCAAAAATGAAAATTTCAAAAGTGCCCCTATTTCTGCTTTAAACTTTAGGTACCATTCCAAAATGTATCACTGTGGTGACAGAAGTTGATTTCGGAGCATAATTTTTGAACAGGAGCTTTAACGGTTTTGTGACATATGATAACTTACCTAAGCCCCGGACCTATCGAATTGGTCAAAAATGAAAATTTCAAAGGTCCCCCTATTTCTGCTTTAAACTTTAGGTACCATTCCAAAATGTATCTCTGAGGTTACAGAAGTTGGCTTCTGAGCATCATTTTTGAACAGGTGCTTTAACGGTTCTGTGACATATGATAACTTACCTAAGTCCCGGACCTATCGAATTGGTCAAAAATGAAAATTTCAAAAGTGCCACAATTTCTGCTTTAAACTTTAGGTACCTTTTCAAAATGTATCACTGAGGTGACAGAAGTTGGCTTTGGAGCATCATTTTTGAACAGGAGCTTTAACGGTTCTGTGACATATGTTAACGTACCTAAGCCCCGGACCTATCGAATTGGTCAAAAATGAAAATTTTAAAAGTGCACCACTTTCAGCTTTAAACTTTAGGTACCATTCCAAAATGTATCACTGAGGTGACATAAGTTTATTTCGGAGCATCATTTTTTAACAGGAGCTTTAACGGTTTTGTGACATATGATAACTTACCTAAGCCCCGGACCTATCGAATTGGTCAAAAATGAAAATTTTAAAAGAGCACCAATTTCAGCTTTAAACTTTAGGTACCATTGCAATATGTAGCACTGAGGTGACAGAAGTTTATTTTGGAGCATAATTTTTGAACAGGAGCTTTAACGGTTTTGTGACATATGATAACTTACCTAAGCCCCGGACCTATCGAATTGGTCAAAAATGAAAATTTCAAAAGTGCCCCTATTTCTGCTTTAAACTTTAGGTACCATTCCAAAATGTATCACTGAGGTGACAGAAGTTGATTTCGGAGCATAATTTTTGAACAGGAGCTTTAATGGTTTTGTGACATATGATAACTTACCTAAGCCCCGGACCTATTGAATTGGTCAAAAATGAAAATTTCAAAAGTGCCCCTATTTCTGCTTTAAACTTTAGGTACCATTCCAAAATGTATCACTGTGGTGACAGAAGTTGATTTCGGAGCATAATTTTTGAACAGGAGCTTTAACGGTTTTGTGACATATGATAACTTACCTAAGCCCCGGACCTATCGAATTGGTCAAAAATGAAAATTTCAAAAGTCCCCCTATTTCTGCTTTAAACTTTAGGTACCATTCCAAAATGTATCTCTGAGGTTACAGAAGTTGGCTTCTGAGCATCATTTTTGAACAGGAGCTTTAACGGTTCTGTGACATATGATAACTTACATAAGCCCCGGACCTATCGAATTGGTCAAAAATGAAAATTTTAAAATTGCACCAATTTCAGCTTTAAACTTTAGGTACCATTCCAAAATGTATCACTGAGGTGACATAAGTTTATTTCGGAGCATCATTTTTGAACAGGAGCTTTAACGGTTTTGTGACATATGATAACTTACCTAAGCCCCGGACCTATCGAATTGGTCAAAAATGAAAATTTCAAAAGTGCCCCTATTTCTGCTTTAAACTTTAGGTACCATTCCAAAATGTATCACTGAGGTGAAAGAAGTTGGCTTCTGAGCATCATTTTTGAAAAGGAGCTTTAACGGTTTTGTGACATATGATAACTTACCTAAGCCGCGGACCTATCGAATTGGTTAAAAATGAAAATTTTAAAAGTGCCCCAATTTCTGCTTTAAACTTTAGGTACCATTGCAATATGTAGCACTGAGGTGACAGAAGTTGATTTCGGAGCATAATTTTTGAACAGGAGATTTAACGGTTTTGTGACATATGATAACTTCCTAAGCCCCCCGGACCTATCGAATTGGTCAAAAATGAAAATTTCAAAAGTGCCCCTATTTCTGCTTTGAACTTTAGGTACCATTCCAAAATGTATCACTGAGGTGACAGAAGTTGGCTTCGGAGCATCATTTTTGAACAGGAGCTTTAACGGTTCTGTGACATATGTTAACTTACCTAAGCCCCGGACCTATCGAATTGGTCAAAAATGAAAATTTTAAAAGTGCCCGAATTTCTGCTTTAAACTTTAGCTACCATTCCAAAATGTATCACTGAGGTGACATAAGTTAATTTTAGAGCATATTTTTGAATAGGAGCTTTAACGGTTTTGTGACATATGATAACTTACCTAAGCCCCGGACCTATCGATTTGGTCAAAAATGAAAATTTCAAAAGTGCCCCTATTTCTGCTTTAAACTTTAGGTACCATTCCAAAATGTATCACTGAGGTGACAGAAGTTGGCTTCTGAGCATCATTTTTGAACAGGAGCTTTAATGGTTTTGTGACATATGATAACTTACCTAAGCCCCAGACCTATCGAATTGGTTAAAAATGAAAATTTTAAAAGTGCATCAATTTCTGCTTTAAACTTTAGGTACCATTGCAATATGTAGCACTGAGGTGACAGAAGTTGATTTCGGAGCATAATTTTTGAACAGGAGCTTTAACGGTTTTGTGACATATGATAACTTACCTAAGCCCCAGACCTATCGCATTGGTCAAAAATGTAAATTTCAAAAGTCCCCCTATTTCTGCTTTAAACTTTAGGTACCATTCCAATATGTAGCACTGAGGTGACAGAAGTTTATTTCGGAGCATCATTTTTGAACAGGAGCTTTAACGGTTTTGTGACATATGATAATTTACCTAAGCCCCGGACCTATCGCATTGGTCAAAAATTAAAATTTCAAAAGTGCCCCTATTTCTGCTTTAAACTTTAGGTACCATTCCAAAATGTATCACTGAGGTGACAGAAGTTGATTTCGGAGCATAATTTTTGAACAGGAGCTTTAACGGTTTTGTGACATATGATAACTTACCTAAGCCCCGGACCTATCGAATTGGTAAAAAATGAAAATTTCAAAAGTCCCCCTATATCTGCTTTAAACTGTAGGTACCATTCCAAAATGTATCACTGCGGTGACAGAAGTTAATTTCGGAGCATAATTTTTGAACAGTAGCTTTAACGGTTTTGTGACATATGATAACTTACCTAAGCCCCGGACCTATCGCATTGGTCAAAAATGAAAATTTCAAAAGTCCCCCTATTTCTGCTTTAAACTTTAGGTACCATTCCAATATTTAGCACTGAGGTGACAGAAGTTTATTTCGGAGCATCCTTTTTGAACAGGAGCTTTACCGGTTTTGTGACATATGATAACTTACCTAAGCCCCGGACCTATCGAATTGGTCAAAAATGAAAATTTCAAAAGTGCCCCTATTTCTGCTTTAAACTTTAGGTACCATTCCAAAATGTATCACTGAGGTGACAGAAGTTTATTTCGGAGCATCATTTTTGAACAGGAGCTTTAACGGTTTTGTGACATATGATAATTTACCTAAGCCCCGGACCTATCGCATTGGTCAAAAATGAAAATGTTAAAAGTGCCCGAATTTCTGCTTAAAACTTTAGGTACCATTCCAATATGTAGCACTGAGGTGACAGAAGTTGATTTCGGAGCATAATTTTTAAACAGGAGCTTTAACGGTTTTGTGACATATAATCACTTACCTAAGCCCCGGACCTATCGAATTGGTCAAAAATGAAAATTTCAAAAGTGCCACAATTTCTGCTTTAAACTTTAGGTACCTTTTCAAAATGTATCACTGAGGTGACAGAAGTTGGCTTTGGAGCATCATTTTTGAACAGGAGCTTTAACGGTTTTGTGACATATGATAACTTCCTAAGCCCCCCGGACCTATCGAATTGGTCATAAATGAAAATTTCAAAAGTGCCCCTATTTCTGCTTTGAACTTTAGGTACCATTCCAAAATTTATCACTGAGGTGACAGAAGTTGGCTTCGGAGCATCATTTTTGAACAGGAGCTTTAACGGTTCTGTGACATATGTTAACTTACCTAAGCCCCGGACCTATCGAATTGGTCAAAAATGAAAATTTTAAAAGTGCCCGAATTTCTGCTTTAAACTTTAGCTACCATTCCAAAATGTATCACTGAGGTGACATAAGTTTATTTCAGAGCATATTTTTGAACAGGAGCTTTAACGGTTTTGTGACATATGATAACTTACCTAAGCCCCGGACCTATCGAATTGGTCAAAAATGAAAATTTCAAAAGTGCCCCTATTTCTGCTTTAAACTTTAGGTACCATTCCAAAATGTATCACTGAGGTGACAGAAGTTGGCTTCTGAGCATCATTTTTGAACAGGAGCTTTAATGGTTTTGTGACATATGATAACTTACCTAAGCCCCGGACCTATCGAATTGGTTAAAAATGTAAATTTCAAAAGTCCCCCTATTTCTGCTTTAAACTTTAGGTACCATTCCAATATGTAGCACTGAGGTGACAGAAGTTTATTTCGGAGCATCCTTTTTGAACAGGAGCTTTAACGGTTTTGTGACATGATAACTTACCTAAGCCCCGGACCTATCGAAATGGTCAAAAATGAAAATTTCAAAAGTGACCCTATTTCTGCTTTAAACTTTAGGTACCATTCCAAAATGTATCACTGAGGTGACAGAAGTTTATTTCGGAGCATCATTTTTGAACAGGAGCTTTAACGGTTTTGTGACATATGATAATTTACCTAAGCCCCGGACCTATCGCATTGGTCAAAAATTAAAATTTCAAAAGTGCCCCTATTTCTGCTTTAAACTTTAGGTACCATTCCAAAATGTATCACTGAGGTGACAGAAGTTGATTTCGGAGCATAATTTTTGAACAGGAGCTTTAACGGTTTTGTGACATATGATAACTTACCTAAGCCCCGGACCTATCGAATTGGTAAAAAATGAAAATTTCAAAAGTCCCCCTATATCTGCTTTAAACTGTAGGTACCATTCCAAAATGTATCACTGCGGTGACAGAAGTTAATTTCGGAGCATAATTTTTGAACAGGAGCTTTAACGGTTTTGTGACATATGATAACTTACCTAAGCCCCGGACCTATCGCATTGTTCAAAAATGAAAATTTCAAAAGTCCCCCTATTTCTGCTTTAAACTTTAGTTACCATTCCAATATTTAGCACTAAGGTGACAGAAGTTTATTTCGGAGCATCCTTTTTGAACAGGAGCTTTACCGGTTTTGTGACATATGATAACTTACCTAAGCCCCGGACCTATCGAATTGGTCAAAAATGAAAATTTCAAAAGTGCCCCTATTTCTGCTTTAAACTTTAGGTACCATTCCAAAATGTATCACTGAGGTGACAGAAGTTGGCTTAGAAGCATCCTTTTTGAACAAAATCTTTAACGGTTCTGTGACATATGATAACTTACTTAAGCCCCAGACCTATCGAATTGGTCAAAAATGAAAATGTCAAAAGTGCCCCTATTTCTGCTTTAAACTTTAGGTACCATTCCAAAATGTATCACTGAGGTGACAGAAGTTTATTTCGGAGCATCATTTTTGAACAGGAGCTTTAATGGTTTTGTGACATATGATAATTTACCTAAGCCCCGGACCTATCGCATTGGTCAAAAATGAAAATGTTAAAAGTGCCCGAATTTCTGCTTAAAACTTTAGGTACCATTCCAATATGTAGCACTGAGGTGACAGAAGTTGATTTCGGAGCATAATTTTTAAACAGGAGCTTTAACGGTTTTGTGACATATAATAACTTACCTAAGCCCCGGACCTGTCGCATTGGTCAAAAATGAAAATTTCAAAAGTGCCCCAATTTCTGCTTTAAACTTTAGGTACCATTCCAAAATGTATCACTGAGGTGACAGAAGTTGGCTGTGGAGCATCATTTTTGAACAGGAGCTTTAACGGTTCTGTGACATATGTTAACTTACCTAAGCCCCGGACCTATCGAATTGGTCAAAAATGAAAATTTTAAAAGTGCACCAATTTCAGCTTTAAACTTTAGGTACCATTCCAATATGTAGCACTGAGGTGACAGAAGTTTATTTCGGAGCATCCTTTTTGAACAGGAGCTTTAACGGTTTTGTGACATATGATAACTTACCTAAGCCCCGGACCTGTCGCATTGGTCAAAAATGAAAATTTGAAAAGTGCCCGAATTTCTGGTTTAAACTTTAGGTACCATTCCAATATGTAGCACTGAGGTGACAGAAGTTAATTTCGGAGCATACATTTTGAACAGGAGCTTTAACGGTTTTGTGACATATGATAACTTACCTAAGCCCCGGACCTATCGCATTGGTCAAAAATGAAAATTTCAAAAGTCCCCCTATTTCTGCTTTAAACTTTAGGTACCATTCCAATATGTAGCACTGAGGTGACAGAAGTTTATTTCGGAGCATCCTTTTTGAACAGGAGCTTTAACGGTTTTGTGACATATGATAACTTACCTAAGCCCCGGACCTATCGCATTGGTCAAAAATGAAAATTTCAAAAGTCCCCCTATTTCTGCTTTAAACTTTAGGTACCATTCCAATATGTAGCACTGAGGTGACAGAAGTTGATTTCGGAGCATCATTTTTGAACAGGAGCTTTAACGGTTCTGTGACATATGTTAACTTACCTAAGCCCCGGACCTATCGAATTGGTCAAAAATGAAAATGTTAAAAGTACCCCTATTTCTGCTTTAAACTTTAGGTACCATTCCAATATGTAGCACTGAGGTGACAGAAGTTGATTTCGGAGCATCATTTTTGAACAGGAGCTTTAACGGTTCTGTGACATATGTTAACTTACCTAAGCCCCGGACCTATCGAATTGGTCAAAAATGAAAATTTTAAAAGTGCACCAATTTCAGCTTTAAACTTTAGGTACCATTCCAAAATGTATCACTGAGGTGACATAAGTTTATTTCGGAGCATCATTTTTTAACCGGAGCTTTAACGGTTCTGTGACATATGTTAACTTACCTAAGCCCCGGACTTATCGAATTGGTCAAAAATGAAAATTTTAAAAGTGCACCAATTTCAGCTTTAAACTTTAGGTACCATTCCAAAATGTATCACTGAGGTGACATAAGTTTATTTCGGAGCATCATTTTTTAACAGGAGCTTTAACGGTTTTGTGACATATGATAACTTACCTAAGCCCCGGACCTATCGAATTGGTCAAAAATGAAAATTTTGAAAGAGCACCAATTTCAGCTTTAAACTTTAGGTACCATTCCAAAATGTATCACTGAGGTGACAGAAGTTGATTTCGGAGCATCATTTTTGAACAGGAGCTTTAACGGTTTTGTGACATATGATAACTTACCTAAGCCCCGGACCTATTGAATTGGTCAAAAATGAAAATTTCAAAAGTGCCCCTATTTCTGCTTTAAACTTTAGGTACCATTCCAAAATGTATCACTGTGGTGACAGAAGTTGATTTCGGAGCATAATTTTTGAACAGGAGCTTTAACGGTTTTGTGACATATGATAACTTACCTAAGCCCCGGACCTATCGAATTGGTCAAAAATGAAAATTTCAAAGGTCCCCCTATTTCTGCTTTAAACTTTAGGTACCATTCCAAAATGTATCTCTGAGGTTACAGAAGTTGGCTTCTGAGCATCATTTTTGAACAGGAGCTTTAACGGTTCTGTGACATATGATAACTTACATAAGCCCCGGACCTATCGAATTGGTCAAAAATGAAAATTTAAAAATTGCACCAATTTCAGCTTTAAACTTTAGGTACCATTCCAAAATGTATCACTGAGGTGACATAAGTTTATTTCGGAGCATAATTTTTGAACAGGAGCTTTAACGGTTTTGTGACATATGATAACTTACCTAAGCCCCGGACCTATCGAATTGGTAAAAAATGAAAATTTCAAAAGTGCCCCTATTTCTGCTTTAAACTTTAGGTACCATTCCAAAATGTATCACTGAGTTGACAGAAGTTGATTTCGGAGCATAATTTTTGAACAGGAGCTTTAACGGTTTTGTGACATATGATAACTTACCTAAGCCCCGGACCTATCGAATTGGTCAAAAATTAAAATTTCAAAAGTCCCCCTATTTCTGCTTTAAACTTTAGGTACCATTCCAAAATGTATCACTGAGGTTATAGAAGTTGGCTTCTGAGCATCATTTTTGAACAGGAGCTTTAACGGTTCTGTGACATATGATAACTTACATAAGCCCCGGACCTATCGAATTGGTCAAAAATGAAAATTTTAAAATTGCACCAATTTCAGCTTTAAACTTTAGGTACCATTCCAAAATGTATCACTGAGGTGACATAAGTTTATTTCGGAGCATCATTTTTGAACAGGAGCTTTAACGGTTTTGTGACATATGATAACTTACCTAAGCCCCGGACCTATCGAATTGGTCAAAAATGAAAATTTCAAAAGTGCCCCTATTTCTGCTTTAAACTTTAGGTACATTTACAAAATGTATCACTGAGGTGACAGAAGTTGGCTTAGAAGCATCCTTTTTGAACAAAAGCTTTAACGGTTCTGTGACATATGATAACTTACTTAAGCCCCGGACCTATCGAATTGGTCAAAAATGAAAATTTCAAAAGTGCCCCTATTTCTGCTTTAAACTTTAAGTACCATTCCAAAATGTATCACTGAGGTGACAGAAGTTGATTTCGGAGCATCATTTTTGAACAGGAGCTTTAACGGTTTTGTGACATATGATTACTTACCTAAGCCCCGGACCTATCGAATTGGTCAAAAATGAAAATTTTATAAGAGCACCAATTTCAGCTTTAAACTTTAGGTACCATTGCAATATGTAGCACTGAGGTGACAGAAGTTTATTTCGGAGCATAATTTTTGAACAGGAGCTTTAACGGTTTTGTGACATATGATAACTTACCTAAGCCCCGGACCTATCGAATTGGTAAAAAATGAAAATTTCAAAAGTGCCCCTATTTCTGCTTTAAACTTTAGGTACCATTCCAAAATGTATCACTGAGGTGACAGAAGTTGATTTCGGAGCATAATTTTTGAACAGGAGCTTTAACGGTTTTGTGACATATGATAACTTACCTAAGCCCCAGACCTATCGAATTGGTCAAAAATTAAAATTTCAAAAGTCCCCCTATTTCTGCTTTAAACTTTAGGTACCATTCCAAAATGTATCACTGAGGTTATAGAAGTTGGCTTCTGAGCATCATTTTTTAACAGGAGCTTTAACGGTTCTGTGACATATGATAACTTACATAAGCCCCGGACCTATCGAATTGGTCAAAAATGAAAATTTTAAAATTGCACCAATTTCAGCTTTAATCTTTAGGTACCATTCCAAAATGTATCACTGAGGTGACATAAGTTTATTTCGGAGCATCATTTATGAACAGGAGCTTTAACGGTTTTGTGACATATGATAACTTACCTAAGCCCCGGACCTATCGAATTGGTCAAAAAGGAACATTTCAAAAGTGCCCCTATTTCTGCTTTAAACTTTAGGTACCATTACAAAATGTATCACTGAGGTGACAGAAGTTGGCTTAGAAGCATCCTTTTTGAACAAAATCTTTAACGGTTCTGTGACATATGATAACTTACTTAAGCCCCAGACCTATCGAATTGGTCAAAAATGAAAATGTCAAAAGTGCCCCTATTTCTGCTTTAAACTTTAGCTACCATTCCAAAATGTATCACTGAGGTGACATAAGTTTATTTCAGAGCATATTTTTGAACAGGAGCTTTAACGGTTTTGTGACATATGATAACTTACCTAAGCCCCGGACCTATCGAATTGGTCAAAAATGAAAATTTCAAAAGTGCCCCTATTTCTGCTTTAAACTTTAGGTACCATTCCAAAATGTATCACTGAGGTGACAGAAGTTGGTTTCTGAGCATCATTTTTGAACAGGAGCTTTAATGGTTTTGTGACATATGATAACTTACCTAAGCCCCGGACCTATCGAATTGGTTAAAAATGAAAATTTTAAAAGTGCCCCAATTTCTGCTTTAAACTTTAGGTACCATTGCAATATGTAGCACTGAGGTGACAGAAGTTGATTTCGGAGCACAATTTTTGAACAGGAGCTTTAACGGTTTTGTGACATATGATAACTTACCTAAGCCCCAGACCTATCGCATTGGTCAAAAATGTAAATTTCAAAAGTCCCCCTATTTCTGCTTTAAACTTTAGGTACCATTCCAATATGTAGCACTGAGGTGACAGAAGTTTATTTCGGAGCATCCTTTTTGAACAGGAGCTTTAACGGTTTTGTGACATGATAACTTACCTAAGCCCCGGACCTATCGAATTGGTCAAAAATGAAAATTTCAAAAGTGACCCTATTTCTGCTTTAAACTTTAGGTACCATTCCAAAATGTATCACTGAGGTGACAGAAGTTTATTTCGGAGCATCATTTTTGAACAGGAGCTTTAACGGTTTTGTGACATATGATAATTTACCTAAGCCCCGGACCTATCGCATTGGTCAAAAATTAAAATTTCAAAAGTGCCCCTATTTCTGCTTTAAACTTTAGGTACCATTCCAAAATGTATCACTGAGGTGACAGAAGTTGATTTCGGAGCATAATTTTTGAACAGGAGCTTTAACGGTTCTGTGACATATGATAACTTACATAAGCCCCGGACCTATCGAATTGGTCAAAAATGAAAATTTAAAAATTGCACCAATTTCAGCTTTAAACTTTAGGTACCATTCCAAAATGTATCACTGAGGTGACATAAGTTTATTTCGGAGCATAATTTTTGAACAGGAGCTTTAACGGTTTTGTGACATATGATAACTTACCTAAGCCCCGGACCTATCGAATTGGTAAAAAATGAAAATTTCAAAAGTGCCCCTATTTCTGCTTTAAACTTTAGGTACCATTCCAAAATGTATCACTGAGTTGACAGAAGTTGATTTCGGAGCATAATTTTTGAACAGGAGCTTTAACGGTTTTGTGACATATGATAACTTACCTAAGCCCCGGACCTATCGAATTGGTCAAAAATTTAAATTTCAAAAGTCCCCCTATTTCTGCTTTAAACTTTAGGTACCATTCCAAAATGTATCACTGAGGTTATAGAAGTTGGCTTCTGAGCATCATTTTTGAACAGGAGCTTTAACGGTTCTGTGACATATGATAACTTACATAAGCCCCGGACCTATCGAATTGGTCAAAAATGAAAATTTTAAAATTGCACCAATTTCAGCTTTAAACTTTAGGTACCATTCCAAAATGTATCACTGAGGTGACATAAGTTTATTTCGGAGCATCATTTTTGAACAGGAGCTTTAACGGTTTTGTGACATATGATAACTTACCTAAGCCCCGGACCTATCGAATTGGTCAAAAATGAAAATTTCAAAAGTGCCCCTATTTCTGCTTTAAACTTTAGGTACATTTACAAAATGTATCACTGAGGTGACAGAAGTTGGCTTAGAAGCATCCTTTTTGAACAAAAGCTTTAACGGTTCTGTGACATATGATAACTTACTTAAGCCCCGGACCTATCGAATTGGTCAAAAATGAAAATTTCAAAAGTGCCCCTATTTCTGCTTTAAACTTTAAGTACCATTCCAAAATGTATCACTGAGGTGACAGAAGTTGATTTCGGAGCATCATTTTTGAACAGGAGCTTTAACGGTTTTGTGACATATGATTACTTACCTAAGCCCCGGACCTATCGAATTGGTCAAAAATGAAAATTTTATAAGAGCACCAATTTCAGCTTTAAACTTTAGGTACCATTGCAATATGTAGCACTGAGGTGACAGAAGTTTATTTCGGAGCATAATTTTTGAACAGGAGCTTTAACGGTTTTGTGACATATGATAACTTACCTAAGCCCCGGACCTATCGAATTGGTAAAAAATGAAAATTTCAAAAGTGCCCCTATTTCTGCTTTAAACTTTAGGTACCATTCCAAAATGTATCACTGAGGTGACAGAAGTTGATTTCGGAGCATAATTTTTGAACAGGAGCTTTAACGGTTTTGTGACATATGATAACTTACCTAAGCCCCAGACCTATCGAATTGGTCAAAAATTAAAATTTCAAAAGTCCCCCTATTTCTGCTTTAAACTTTAGGTACCATTCCAAAATGTATCACTGAGGTTATAGAAGTTGGCTTCTGAGCATCATTTTTTAACAGGAGCTTTAACGGTTCTGTGACATATGATAACTTACATAAGCCCCGGACCTATCGAATTGGTCAAAAATGAAAATTTTAAAATTGCACCAATTTCAGCTTTAATCTTTAGGTACCATTCCAAAATGTATCACTGAGGTGACATAAGTTTATTTCGGAGCATCATTTATGAACAGGAGCTTTAACGGTTTTGTGACATATGATAACTTACCTAAGCCCCGGACCTATCGAATTGGTCAAAAAGGAACATTTCAAAAGTGCCCCTATTTCTGCTTTAAACTTTAGGTACCATTACAAAATGTATCACTGAGGTGACAGAAGTTGGCTTAGAAGCATCCTTTTTGAACAAAATCTTTAACGGTTCTGTGACATATGATAACTTACTTAAGCCCCAGACCTATCGAATTGGTCAAAAATGAAAATGTCAAAAGTGCCCCTATTTCTGCTTTAAACTTTAGCTACCATTCCAAAATGTATCACTGAGGTGACATAAGTTTATTTCAGAGCATATTTTTGAACAGGAGCTTTAACGGTTTTGTGACATATGATAACTTACCTAAGCCCCGGACCTATCGAATTGGTCAAAAATGAAAATTTCAAAAGTGCCCCTATTTCTGCTTTAAACTTTAGGTACCATTCCAAAATGTATCACTGAGGTGACAGAAGTTGGTTTCTGAGCATCATTTTTGAACAGGAGCTTTAATGGTTTTGTGACATATGATAACTTACCTAAGCCCCGGACCTATCGAATTGGTTAAAAATGAAAATTTTAAAAGTGCCCCAATTTCTGCTTTAAACTTTAGGTACCATTGCAATATGTAGCACTGAGGTGACAGAAGTTGATTTCGGAGCACAATTTTTGAACAGGAGCTTTAACGGTTTTGTGACATATGATAACTTACCTAAGCCCCAGACCTATCGCATTGGTCAAAAATGTAAATTTCAAAAGTCCCCCTATTTCTGCTTTAAACTTTAGGTACCATTCCAATATGTAGCACTGAGGTGACAGAAGTTTATTTCGGAGCATCCTTTTTGAACAGGAGCTTTAACGGTTTTGTGACATGATAACTTACCTAAGCCCCGGACCTATCGAATTGGTCAAAAATGAAAATTTCAAAAGTGACCCTATTTCTGCTTTAAACTTTAGGTACCATTCCAAAATGTATCACTGAGGTGACAGAAGTTTATTTCGGAGCATCATTTTTGAACAGGAGCTTTAACGGTTTTGTGACATATGATAATTTACCTAAGCCCCGGACCTATCGCATTGGTCAAAAATTAAAATTTCAAAAGTGCCCCTATTTCTGCTTTAAACTTTAGGTACCATTCCAAAATGTATCACTGAGGTGACAGAAGTTGATTTCGGAGCATAATTTTTGAACAGGAGCTTTAACGGTTTTGTGACATATGATAACTTACCTAAGCCCCGGACCTATCGAATTGGTAAAAAATGAAAATTTCAAAAGTCCCCCTATATCTGCTTTAAACTGTAGGTACCATTCCAAAATGTATCACTGCGGTGACAGAAGTTAATTTCGGAGCATAATTTTTGAACAGGAGCTTTAACGGTTTTGTGACATATGATAACTTACCTAAGCCCCGGACCTATCGCATTGGTCAAAAATGAAAATTTCAAAAGTCCCCCTATTTCTGCTTTAAACTTTAGGTACCATTCCAATATTTAGCACTGAGGTGACAGAAGTTTATTTCGGAGCATCCTTTTTGAACAGGAGCTTTACCGGTTTTGTGACATATGATAACTTACCTAAGCCCCGGACCTATCGAATTGGTCAAAAATGAAAATTTCAAAAGTGCCCCTATTTCTGCTTTAAACTTTAGGTACCATTCCAAAATGTATCACTGAGGTGACAGAAGTTTATTTCGAAGCATCATTTTTGAACAGGAGCTTTAACGGTTTTGTGACATATGATAATTTACCTAAGCCCCGGACCTATCGCATTGGTCAAAAATGAAAATGTTAAAAGTGCCCCAATTTCTGCTTAAAACTTTAGGTACCATTCCAATATGTAGCACTGAGGTGACAGAAGTTGATTTCGGAGCATAATTTTTAAACAGGAGCTTTAACGGTTTTGTGACATATAATAACTTACCTAAGTCCCGGACCTATCGCATTGGTCAAAAATGAAAATTTCAAAAGTGCCCCAATTTCTGCTTTAAACTTTAGGTACCATTCCAAAATGTATCACTGAGGTGACAGAAGTTGGCTGTGGAGCATCATTTTTGAACAGGAGCTTTAACGGTTCTGTGACATATGTTAACTTACCTAAGCCCCGGACCTATCGAATTGGTCAAAAATGAAAATTTTAAAAGTGCACCAATTTCAGCTTTAAACTTTAGGTACCATTCCAAAATGTATCACTGAGGTGACAGAAGTTTATTTTGGAGCATCCTTTTTGAACAGGAGCTTTAACGGTTTTGTGACATATGATAACTTACCTAAGCCCCGGACCTGTCGCATTGGTCAAAAATGAAAATTTGAAAAGTGCCCGAATTTCTGGTTTAAACTTTAGGTACCATTCCAATATGTAGCACTGAGGTGACAGAAGTTAATTTCGGAGCATACATTTTGAACAGGAGCTTTAACGGTTTTGTGACATATGATAACTTACCTAAGCCCCGGACCTATCGCATTGGTCAAAAATGAAAATTTCAAAAGTCCCCCTATTTCTGCTTTAAACTTTAGGTACCATTCCAATATGTAGCACTGAGGTGACAGAAGTTTATTTCGGAGCATCCTTTTTGAACAGGAGCTTTAACGGTTTTGTGACATATGATAACTTACCTAAGCCCCGGACCTATCGCATTGGTCAAAAATGAAAATTTCAAAAGTCCCCCTATTTCTGCTTTAAACTTTAGGTACCATTCCAATATGTAGCACTGAGGTGACAGAAGTTTATTTCGGAGCATCCTTTTTGAACAGGAGCTTTAACGGTTTTGTGACATATGATAATTTACCTAAGCCCCGGACCTATCGCATTGGTCAAAAATGAAAATGTTAAAAGTACCCCTATTTCTGCTTTAAACTTTAGGTGCCATTCCAATATGTAGCACTGAGGTGACAGAAGTTGATTTCGGAGCATCATTTTTAAACAGGAGCTTTAACGGTTTTGTGACATATAAAAACTTACCTAAGCCCCGGACCTATCGAATTGGTCAAAAATGAAAATTTCAAAAGTGCCACAATTTCTGCTTTAAACTTTAGGTACCTTTTCAAAATGTATCACTGAGGTGACAGAAGTTGGCTTTGGAGCATCATTTTTGAACAGGAGCTTTAACGGTTCTGTGACATATGTTAACTTACCTAAGCCCCGGACCTATTGAATTGGTCAAAAATGAAAATTTTAAAAGTGCACCAATTTCAGCTTTAAACTTTAGGTACCATTCCAAAATGTATCACTGAGGTGACAGAAGTTTATTTCGGAGCATCCTTTTTGAACAGGAGCTTTAACGGTTTTGTGACATATGATAACTTACCTAAGCCCCGTACCTGTCGCATTGGTCAAAAATGAAAATTTGAAAAGTGCCCGAATTTCTGGTTTAAACTTTAGGTACCATTCCAATATGTAGCACTGAGGTGACAGAAGTTAATTTCGGAGCATACATTTTGAACAGGAGCTTTAACGGTTTTGTGACATATGATAACTTACCTAAGCCCCGGACCTATCGCATTGGTCAAAAATGAAAATTTCAAAAGTCCCCCTATTTCTGCTTTAAACTTTAGGTACCATTCCAATATGTAGCACTGAGGTGACAGAAGTTTATTTCGGAGCATCCTTTTTGAACAGGAGCTTTAACGGTTTTGTGACATATGATAACTTACCTAAGCCCCGGACCTATCGCATTGGTCAAAAATGAAAATTTCAAAAGTCCCCCTATTTCTGCTTTAAACTTTAGGTACCATTCCAATATGTAGCACTGAGGTGACAGAAGTTTATTTCGGAGCATCCTTTTTGAACAGGAGCTTTAACGGTTTTGTGACATATGATAATTTACCTAAGCCCCGGACCTATCGCATTGGTCAAAAATGAAAATGTTAAAAGTACCCCTATTTCTGCTTTAAACTTTAGGTGCCATTCCAATATGTAGCACTGAGGTGACAGAAGTTGATTTCGGAGCATCATTTTTAAACGGGAGCTTTAACGGTTTTGTGACATATAAAAACATGCCTAAGCCCCGGACCTATCGAATTGGTCAAAAATGAAAATTTCAAAAGTGCCACAATTTCTGCTTTAAACTTTAGGTACCTTTTCAAAATGTATCACTGAGGTGACAGAAGTTGGCTTTGGAGCATCATTTTTGAACAGGAGCTTTAACGGTTCTGTGACATATGTTAACTTACCTAAGCCCCGGACCTATCGAATTGGTCAAAAATGAAAATTTTAAAAGTGCACCAATTTCAGCTTTAAACTTTAGGTACCATTCCAAAATGTATCACTGAGGTGACATAAGTTTATTTCGGAGCATCATTTTTTAACAGGAGCTTTAATGGTTTTGTGACATATGATAACTTACCTAAGCCCCGGACCTATCGAATTGGTCAAAAATGAAAATTTTAAAAGAGCACCAATTTCAGCTTTAAACTTTAGGTACCATTGCAATATGTAGCACTGAGGTGACAGAAGTTTATTTTGGAGCATAATTTTTGAACAGGAGCTTTAACGGTTTTGTGACATATGATAACTTACCTAAGCCCCGGACCTATCGAATTGGTCAAAAATGAAAATTTCAAAAGTGCCCCTATTTCTGCTTTAAACTTTAGGTACCATTCCAAAATGTATCACTGAGGTGACAGAAGTTGATTTCGAAGCATAATTTTTGAACAGGAGCTTTAACGGTTTTGTGACATATGATAACTTACTTAAGCCCCGGACCTATTGAATTGGTCAAAAATTAAAATTTCAAAAGTGCCCCTATTTCTGCTTTAAACTTTAGGTACCATTCCAAAATGTATCACTGTGGTGACAGAAGTTGATTTCGGAGCATAATTTTTGAACAGGAGCTTTAACGGTTTTGTGACATATGATAACTTACCTAAGCCCCGGACCTATCGAATTGGTCAAAAATGAAAATTTCAAAAGTCCCCCTATTTCTGCTTTAAACTTTAGGTACCATTCCAAAATGTATCTCTGAGGTTACAGAAGTTGGCTTCTGAGCATCATTTTTGAACAGGAGCTTTAACGGTTCTGTGACATATGATAACTTACATAAGCCCCGGACCTATCGAATTGGTCAAAAATGAAAATTTTAAAATTGCACCAATTTCAGCTTTAAACTTTAGGTACCATTCCAAAATGTATCACTGAGGTGACATAAGTTTATTTCGGAGCATCATTTTTGAACAGGAGCTTTAACGGTTTTGTGACATATGATAACTTACCTAAGCCCCGGACCTATCGAATTATTCAAAAATGAAAATTTCAAAAGTGCCCCTATTTCTGCTTTAAACTTTAGGTACAATTACAAAATGTATCACTGAGGTGACAGAAGTTGGCTTAGAAGCATCCTTTTTGAACAAAAGCTTTAACGGTTCTGTGACATATGATAACTTACTTAAGCCCCGGACCTATCGAATTGGTCAAAAATGAAAATTTCAAAAGTGCCCCTATTTCTGCTTTAAACTTTAAGTACCATTCCAAAATGTATCACTGAGGTGACAGAAGTTGATTTCGGAGCATAATTTTTGAACAGGAGCTTTAACGGTTTTGTGACATATGATTACTTACCTAAGCCCCGGACCTATCGAATTGGTCAAAAATGAAAATTTTATAAGAGCACCAATTTCAGCTTTAAACTTTAGGTACCATTGCAATATGTAGCACTGAGGTGACAGAAGTTTATTTCGGAGCATAATTTTTGAACAGGAGCTTTAACGGTTTTGTGACATATGATAACTTACCTAAGCCCCGGACCTATCGAATTGGTAAAAAATGAAAATTTCAAAAGTGCCCCTATTTCTGCTTTAAACTTTAGGTACCATTCCAAAATGTATCACTGAGGTGACAGAAGTTGATTTCGGAGCATAATTTTTGAACAGGAGCTTTAACGGTTTTGTGACATATGATAACTTACCTAAGCCCCAGACCTATCGAATTGGTCAAAAATTAAAATTTCAAAAGTCCCCCTATTTCTGCTTTAAACTTTAGGTACCATTCCAAAATGTATCACTGAGGTTATAGAAGTTGGCTTCTGAGCATCATTTTTTAACAGGAGCTTTAACGGTTCTGTGACATATGATAACTTACATAAGCCCCGGACCTATCGAATTGGTCAAAAATGAAAATTTTAAAATTGCACCAATTTCAGCTTTAAACTTTAGGTACCATTCCAAAATGTATCACTGAGGTGACATAAGTTTATTTCGGAGCATCATTTTTGAACAGGAGCTTTAACGGTTTTGTGACATATGATAACTTACCTAAGCCCCGGACCTATCGAATTGGTCAAAAAGGAACATTTCAAAAGTGCCCCTATTTCTGCTTTAAACTTTAGGTACCATTACAAAATGTATCACTGAGGTGACAGAAGTTGGCTTAGAAGCATCCTTTTTGAACAAAATCTTTAACGGTTCTGTGACATATGATAACTTACTTAAGCCCCAGACCTATCGAATTGGTCAAAAATGAAAATGTCAAAAGTGCCCCTATTTCTGCTTTAAATTTTAGCTACCATTCCAAAATGTATCACTGAGGTGACATAAGTTTATTTCAGAGCATATTTTTGAACAGGAGCTTTAACGGTTTTGTGACATATGATAACTTACCTAAGCCCCGGACCTATCGAATTGGTCAAAAATGAAAATTTCAAAAGTGCCCCTATTTCTGCTTTAAACTTTAGGTACCATTCCAAAATGTATCACTGAGGTGACAGAAGTTGGCTTCTGAGCATCATTTTTGAACAGGAGCTTTAATGGTTTTGTGACATATGATAACTTACCTAAGCCCCGGACCTATCGAATTGGTTAAAAATGAAAATTTTAAAAGTGCCCCAATTTCTGCTTTAAACTTTAGGTACCATTGCAATATGTAGCACTGAGGTGACAGAAGTTGATTTCGGAGCACAATTTTTGAACAGGAGCTTTAACGGTTTTGTGACATATGATAACTTACCTAAGCCCCAGACCTATCGCATTGGTCAAAAATGTAAATTTCAAAAGTCCCCCTATTTCTGCTTTAAACTTTAGGTACCATTCCAATATGTAGCACTGAGGTGACAGAAGTTTATTTCGGAGCATCCTTTTTGAACAGGAGCTTTAACGGTTTTGTGACATGATAACTTACCTAAGCCCCGGACCTATCGAATTGGTCAAAAATGAAAATTTCAAAAGTGACCCTATTTCTGCTTTAAACTTTAGGTACCATTCCAAAATGTATCACTGAGGTGACAGAAGTTTATTTCGGAGCATCATTTTTGAACAGGAGCTTTAACGGTTTTGTGACATATGATAATTTACCTAAGCCCCGGACCTATCGCATTGGTCAAAAATGAAAATGTTAAAAGTGCCCCAATTTCTGCTTAAAACTTTAGGTACCATTCCAATATGTAGCACTGAGGTGACAGAAGTTGATTTCGGAGCATAATTTTTAAACAGGAGCTTTAACGGTTTTGTGACATATAATAACTTACCTAAGTCCCGGACCTATCGCATTGGTCAAAAATGAAAATTTCAAAAGTGCCCCAATTTCTGCTTTAAACTTTAGGTACCATTCCAAAATGTATCACTGAGGTGACAGAAGTTGGCTGTGGAGCATCATTTTTGAACAGGAGCTTTAACGGTTCTGTGACATATGTTAACTTACCTAAGCCCCGGACCTATCGAATTGGTCAAAAATGAAAATTTTAAAAGTGCACCAATTTCAGCTTTAAACTTTAGGTACCATTCCAAAATGTATCACTGAGGTGACAGAAGTTTATTTCGGAGCATCCTTTTTGAACAGGAGCTTTAACGGTTTTGTGACATATGATAACTTACCTAAGCCCCGGACCTGTCGCATTGGTCAAAAATGAAAATTTGAAAAGTGCCCGAATTTCTGGTTTAAACTTTAGGTACCATTCCAATATGTAGCACTGAGGTGACAGAAGTTAATTTCGGAGCATACATTTTGAACAGGAGCTTTAACGGTTTTGTGACATATGATAACTTACCTAAGCCCCGGACCTATCGCATTGGTCAAAAATGAAAATTTCAAAAGTCCCCCTATTTCTGCTTTAAACTTTAGGTACCATTCCAATATGTAGCACTGAGGTGACAGAAGTTTATTTCGGAGCATCCTTTTTGAACAGGAGCTTTAACGGTTTTGTGACATATGATAACTTACCTAAGCCCCGGACCTATCGCATTGGTCAAAAATGAAAATTTCAAAAGTCCCCCTATTTCTGCTTTAAACTTTAGGTACCATTCCAATATGTAGCACTGAGGTGACAGAAGTTTATTTCGGAGCATCCTTTTTGAACAGGAGCTTTAACGGTTTTGTGACATATGATAATTTACCTAAGCCCCGGACCTATCGCATTGGTCAAAAATGAAAATGTTAAAAGTACCCCTATTTCTGCTTTAAACTTTAGGTGCCATTCCAATATGTAGCACTGAGGTGACAGAAGTTGATTTCGGAGCATAATTTTTGAACAGGAGCTTTAACGGTTTTGTGACATATGATAACTTACCTAAGCCCCAGACCTATCGAATTGGTCAAAAATTAAAATTTCAAAAGTCCCCCTATTTCTGCTTTAAACTTTAGGTACCATTCCAAAATGTATCACTGAGGTTATAGAAGTTGGCTTCTGAGCATCATTTTTTAACAGGAGCTTTAACGGTACTGTGACATATGATAACTTACATAAGCCCCGGACCTATCGAATTGGTCAAAAATGAAAATTTTAAAATTGCACCAATTTCAGCTTTAAACTTTAGGTACCATTCCAAAATGTATCACTGAGGTGACATAAGTTTATTTCGGAGCATCATTTTTGAACAGGAGCTTTAACGGTTTTGTGACATATGATAACTTACCTAAGCCCCGGACCTATCGAATTGGTCAAAAAGGAACATTTCAAAAGTGCCCCTATTTCTGCTTTAAACTTTAGGTACCATTACAAAATGTATCACTGAGGTGACAGAAGTTGGCTTAGAAGCATCCTTTTTGAACAAAATCTTTAACGGTTCTGTGACATATGATAACTTACTTAAGCCCCAGACCTATCGAATTGGTCAAAAATGAAAATGTCAAAAGTGCCCCTATTTCTGCTTTAAATTTTAGCTACCATTCCAAAATGTATCACTGAGGTGACATAAGTTTATTTCAGAGCATATTTTTGAACAGGAGCTTTAACGGTTTTGTGACATATGATAACTTACCTAAGCCCCGGACCTATCGAATTGGTCAAAAATGAAAATTTCAAAAGTGCCCCTATTTCTGCTTTAAACTTTAGGTACCATTCCAAAATGTATCACTGAGGTGACAGAAGTTGGCTTCTGAGCATCATTTTTGAACAGGAGCTTTAATGGTTTTGTGACATATGATAACTTACCTAAGCCCCGGACCTATCGAATTGGTTAAAAATGAAAATTTTAAAAGTGCCCCAATTTCTGCTTTAAACTTTAGGTACCATTGCAATATGTAGCACTGAGGTGACAGAAGTTGATTTCGGAGCACAATTTTTGAACAGGAGCTTTAACGGTTTTGTGACATATGATAACTTACCTAAGCCCCAGACCTATCGCATTGGTCAAAAATGTAAATTTCAAAAGTCCCCCTATTTCTGCTTTAAACTTTAGGTACCATTCCAATATGTAGCACTGAGGTGACAGAAGTTTATTTCGGAGCATCCTTTTTGAACAGGAGCTTTAACGGTTTTGTGACATGATAACTTACCTAAGCCCCGGACCTATCGAATTGGTCAAAAATGAAAATTTCAAAAGTGACCCTATTTCTGCTTTAAACTTTAGGTACCATTCCAAAATGTATCACTGAGGTGACAGAAGTTTATTTCGGAGCATCATTTTTGAACAGGAGCTTTAACGGTTTTGTGACATATGATAATTTACCTAAGCCCCGGACCTATCGCATTGGTCAAAAATGAAAATGTTAAAAGTGCCCCAATTTCTGCTTAAAACTTTAGGTACCATTCCAATATGTAGCACTGAGGTGACAGAAGTTGATTTCGGAGCATAATTTTTAAACAGGAGCTTTAACGGTTTTGTGACATATAATAACTTACCTAAGTCCCGGACCTATCGCATTGGTCAAAAATGAAAATTTCAAAAGTGCCCCAATTTCTGCTTTAAACTTTAGGTACCATTCCAAAATGTATCACTGAGGTGACAGAAGTTGGCTGTGGAGCATCATTTTTGAACAGGAGCTTTAACGGTTCTGTGACATATGTTAACTTACCTAAGCCCCGGACCTATCGAATTGGTCAAAAATGAAAATTTTAAAAGTCCCCCTATTTCTGCTTTAAACTTTAGGTACCATTCCAAAATGTATCACTGAGGTGACAGAAGTTTATTTCGGAGCATCCTTTTTGAACAGGAGCTTTAACGGTTTTGTGACATATGATAATTTACCTAAGCCCCGGACCTATCGCATTGGTCAAAAATGAAAATGTTAAAAGTACCCCTATTTCTGCTTTAAACTTTAGGTGCCATTCCAATATGTAGCACTGAGGTGACAGAAGTTGATTTCGGAGCATCATTTTTAAACAGGAGCTTTAACGGTTTTGTGACATATAAAAACTTACCTAAGCCCCGGACCTATCGAATTGGTCAAAAATGAAAATTTCAAAAGTGCCACAATTTCTGCTTTAAACTTTAGGTACCTTTTCAAAATGTATCACTGAGGTGACAGAAGTTGGCTTTGGAGCATCATTTTTGAACAGGAGCTTTAACGGTTCTGTGACATATGTTAACTTACCTAAGCCCCGGACCTATCGAATTGGTCAAAAATGAAAATTTTAAAAGTGCACCAATTTCAGCTTTAAACTTTAGGTACCATTCCAAAATGTATCACTGAGGTGACAGAAGTTTATTTCGGAGCATCCTTTTTGAACAGGAGCTTTAACGGTTTTGTGACATATGATAACTTACCTAAGCCCCGGACCTGTCGCATTGGTCAAAAATGAAAATTTGAAAAGTGCCCGAATTTCTGGTTTAAACTTTAGGTACCATTCCAATATGTAGCACTGAGGTGACAGAAGTTAATTTCGGAGCATACATTTTGAACAGGAGCTTTAACGGTTTTGTGACATATGATAACTTACCTAAGCCCCGGACCTATCGCATTGGTCAAAAATGAAAATTTCAAAAGTCCCCCTATTTCTGCTTTAAACTTTAGGTACCATTCCAATATGTAGCACTGAGGTGACAGAAGTTTATTTCGGAGCATCCTTTTTGACAGGAGCTTTAACGGTTTTGTGACATATGATAACTTACCTAAGCCCCGGACCTATCGCATTGGTCAAAAATGAAAATTTCAAAAGTCCCCCTATTTCTGCTTTAAACTTTAGGTACCATTCCAATATGTAGCACTGAGGTGACAGAAGTTTATTTCGGAGCATCCTTTTTGAACAGGAGCTTTAACGGTTTTGTGACATATGATAATTTACCTAAGCCCCGGACCTATCGCATTGGTCAAAAATGAAAATGTTAAAAGTACCCCTATTTCTGCTTTAAACTTTAGGTGCCATTCCAATATGTAGCACTGAGGTGACAGAAGTTGATTTCGGAGCATCATTTTTAAACAGGAGCTTTAACGGTTTTGTGACATATAAAAACTTGCCTAAGCCCCGGACCTATCGAATTGGTCAAAAATGAAAATTTCAAAAGTGCCACAATTTCTGCTTTAAACTTTAGGTACCTTTTCAAAATGTATCACTGAGGTGACAGAAGTTGGCTTTGGAGCATAATTTTTGAACAGGAGCTTTAACGGTTCTGTGACATATGTTAACTTACCTAAGCCCCGGACCTATCGAATTCGTCAAAAATGAAAATTTTAAAAGTGCACCAATTTCAGCTTTAAACTTTAGGTACCATTCCAAAATGTATCACTGAGGTGACAGAAGTTTATTTCGGAGCATCCTTTTTGAACAGGAGCTTTAACGGTTTTGTGACATATGATAACTTACCTAAGCCCCGGACCTGTCGCATTGGTCAAAAATGAAAATTTGAAAAGTGCCCGAATTTCTGGTTTAAACTTTAGGTACCATTCCAATATGTAGCACTGAGGTGACAGAAGTTAATTTCGGAGCATACATTTTGAACAGGAGCTTTAACGGTTTTGTGACATATGATAACTTACCTAAGCCCCGGACCTATTGCATTGGTCAAAAATGAAAATTTCAAAAGTCCCCCTATTTCTGCTTTAAACTTTAGGTACCATTCCAATATGTAGCACTGAGGTGACAGAAGTTTATTTCGGAGCATCCTTTTTGAACAGGAGCTTTAACGGTTTTGTGACATATGATAACTTACCTAAGCCCCGGACCTATCGCATTGGTCAAAAATGAAAATTTCAAAAGTCCCCCTATTTCTGCTTTAAACTTTAGGTACCATTCCAATATGTAGCACTGAGGTGACAGAAGTTTATTTCGGAGCATCCTTTTTTAACAGGAGCTTTAACGGTTTTGTGACATATGATAATTTACCTAAGCCCCGGACCTATCGCATTGGTCAAAAATGAAAATGTTAAAAGTACCCCTATTTCTGCTTTAAACTTTAGGTGCCATTCCAATATGTAGCACTGAGGTGACAGAAGTTGATTTCGGAGCATCATTTTTAAACAGGAGCTTTAACGGTTTTGTGACATATAAAAACTTGCCTAAGCCCCGGACCTATCGAATTGGTCAAAAATGAAAATTTCAAAAGTGCCACAATTTCTGCTTTAAACTTTAGGTACCTTTTCAAAATGTATCACTGAGGTGACAGAAGTTGGCTTTGGAGCATCATTTTTGAACAGGAGCTTTAACGGTTCTGTGACATATGTTAACTTACCTAAGCCCCGGACCTATCGAATTGGTCAAAAATGAAAATTTTAAAAGTGCACCAATTTCAGCTTTAAACTTTAGGTACCATTCCAAAATGTATCACTGAGGTGACATAAGTTTATTTCGGAGCATCATTTTTTAACAGGAGCTTTAATGGTTTTGTGACATATGATAACTTACCTAAGCCCCGGACCTATCGAATTGGTCAAAAATGAAAATTTTAAAAGAGCACCAATTTCAGCTTTAAACTTTAGGTACCATTGCAATATGTAGCACTGAGGTGACAGAAGTTTATTTTGGAGCATAATTTTTGAACAGGAGCTTTAACGGTTTTGTGACATATGATAACTTACCTAAGCCCCGGACCTATCGAATTGGTCAAAAATGAAAATTTCAAAAGTGCCCCTATTTCTGCTTTAAACTTTAGGTACCATTCCAAAATGTATCACTGAGGTGACAGAAGTTGATTTCGGAGCATAATTTTTGAACAGGAGCTTTAACGGTTTTGTGACATATGATAACTTACCTAAGCCCCGGACCTATTGAATTGGTCAAAAATGAAAATTTCAAAAGTGCCCCTATTTCTGCTTTAAACTTTAGGTACCATTCCAAAATGTATCACTGTGGTGACAGAAGTTGATTTCGGAGCATAATTTTTGAACAGGAGCTTTAACGGTTTTGTGACATATGATAACTTACCTAAGCCCCGGACCTATCGAATTGGTCAAAAATGAAAATTTCAAAAGTCCCCCTATTTCTGCTTTAAATTTTAGGTACCATTCCAAAATGTATCTCTGAGGTTACAGAAGTTGGCTTCTGAGCATCATTTTTGAACAGGAGCTTTAACGGTTCTGTGACATATGATAACTTACATAAGCCCCGGACCTATCGAATTGGTCAAAAATGAAAATTTTAAAATTGCACCAATTTCAGCTTTAAACTTTAGGTACCATTCCAAAATGTATCACTGAGGTGACATAAGTTTATTTCGGAGCATCATTTTTGAACAGGAGCTTTAACGGTTTTGTGACATATGATAACTTACCTAAGCCCCGGACCTATCGAATTGGTCAAAAATGAAAATTTCAAAAGTGCCCCTATTTCTGCTTTAAACTTTAGGTACCATTACAAAATGTATCACTGAGGTGACAGAAGTTGGCTTAGAAGCATCCTTTTTGAACAAAAGCTTTAACGGTTCTGTGACATATGATAACTTACTTAAGCCCCGGACCTATCAAATTGGTCAAAAATGAAAATTTCAAAAGTGCCCCTATTTCTGCTTTAAACTTTAAGTACCATTCCAAAATGTATCACTGAGGTGACAGAAGTTGATTTCGGAGCATAATTTTTGAACAGGAGCTTTAACGGTTTTGTGACATATGATAACTTACCTAAGCCCCGGACCTATCGAATTGGTCAAAAAATGAAAATTTCAAAAGTGCCCCTATTTCTGCTTTAAACTTTAGGTACCATTCCAAAATGTATCACTGAGGTGACATAAGTTTATTTCGGAGCATCATTTTTGAACAGGAGCTTTAACGGTTTTGTGACATATGATTACTTACCTAAGCCCCGGACCTATCGAATTGGTCAAAAATGAAAATTTTATAAGAGCACCAATTTCAGCTTTAAACTTTAGGTACCATTGCAATATGTAGCACTGAGGTGACAGAAGTTTATTTTGGAGCATAATTTTTGAACAGGAGCTTTAACGGTTTTGTGACATATGATAACTTACCTAAGCCCCGGACCTATCGAATTGGTCAAAAATGAAAATTTCAAAAGTGCCCCTATTTCTGCTTTAAACTTTAGGTACCATTCCAAAATGTATCACTGAGGTGACAGAAGTTGATTTCGGAGCATAATTTTTGAACAGGAGCTTTAACGGTTTTGTGACATATGATAACTTACCTAAGCCCCGGACCTATTGAATTGGTCAAAAATGAAAATTTCAAAAGTGCCCCTATTTCTGCTTTAAACTTTAGGTACCATTCCAAAATGTATCACTGTGGTGACAGAAGTTGATTTCGGAGCATAATTTTTGAACAGGAGCTTTAACGGTTTTGTGACATATGATAACTTACCTAAGCCCCGGACCTATCGAATTGGTCAAAAATGAAAATTTCAAAAGTCCCCCTATTTCTGCTTTAAACTTTAGGTACCATTCCAAAATGTATCTCTGAGGTTACAGAAGTTGGCTTCTGAGCATCATTTTTGAACAGGAGCTTTAACGGTTCTGTGACATATGATAACTTACATAAGCCCCGGACCTATCGAATTGGTCAAAAATGAAAATTTTAAAATTGCACCAATTTCAGCTTTAAACTTTAGGTACCATTCCAAAATGTATCACTGAGGTGACATAAGTTTATTTCGGAGCATCATTTTTGAACAGGAGCTTTAACGGTTTTGTGACATATGATAACTTACCTAAGCCCCGATCCTATCGAATTGGTCAAAAATGAAAATGTCAAAAGTGCCCCTATTTCTGCTTTAAACTTTAGGTACCATTACAAAATGTATCACTGAGGTGACAGAAGTTGGCTTAGAAGCATCCTTTTTGAACAAAAGCTTTAACGGTTCTGTGACATATGATAACTTACTTAAGCCCCGGACCTATCAAATTGGTCAAAAATGAAAATTTCAAAAGTGCCCCTATTTCTGCTTTAAACTTTAAGTACCATTCCAAAATGTATCACTGAGGTGACAGAAGTTGATTTCGGAGCATAATTTTTGAACAGGAGCTTTAACGGTTTTGTGACATATGATAACTTACCTAAGCCCCGGACCTATCGAATTGGTCAAAAAATGAAAATTTCAAAAGTGCCCCTATTTCTGCTTTAAACTTTAGGTACCATTCCAAAATGTATCACTGAGGTGACATAAGTTTATTTCGGAGCATCATTTTTGAACAGGAGCTTTAACGGTTTTGTGACATATGATTACTTACCTAAGCCCCGGACCTATCGAATTGGTCAAAAATGAAAATTTTATAAGAGCACCAATTTCAGCTTTAAACTTTAGGTACCATTGCAATATGTAGCACTGAGGTGACAGAAGTTTATTTCGGAGCATCATTTTTGAACAGGAGCTTTAACGGTTTTGTGACATATGATAACTTACCTAAGCCCCGGACCTATCGAATTGGTAAAATATGAAAATTTCAAAAGTGCCCCTATTTCTGCTTTAAACTTTAGGTACCATTCCAAAATGTATCACTGAGGTGACAGAAGTTGATTTCGGAGCATAATTTTTGAACAGGAGCTTTAACGGTTTTGTGACATATGATAACTTACCTAAGCCCCGGACCTATTGAATTGGTCAAAAATGAAAATTTCAAAAGTGCCCCTATTTCTGCTTTAAACTTTAGGTACCATTCCAAAATGTATCACTGTGGTGACAGAAGTTGATTTCGGAGCATAATTTTTGTACAGGAGCTTTAACGGTTTTGTGACATATGATAACTTACCTAAGCCCCGGACCTATCGAATTGGTCAAAAATGAAAATTTCAAAAGTCCCCCTATTTCTGCTTTAAACTTTAGGTACCATTCCAAAATGTATCACTGAGGTTATAGAAGTTGGCTTCTGAGCATCATTTTTGAACAGGAGCTTTACCGTTTCTGTGACATATGTTAACTTACATAAGCCCCGGACCTATCGAATTGGTCAAAAATGAAAATTTTCAAATTGCACCAATTTCAGCTTTAAACTTTAGGTACCATTCCAAAATGTATCACTGAGGTGACATAAGTTTATTTCGGAGCATAATTTTTGAACAGGAGCTTTAACGGTTTTGTGACATATGATAACTTACCTAAGCCCCGGACCTATCGAATTGGTCAAAAATGAAAATTTCAAAAGTGCCCCTATTTCTGTTTTAAACTTTAGGTACCATTACAAAATGTATCACTGAGGTGACAGAAGTTGGCTTAGAAGCATCCTTTTTGAACAAAAGCTTTAACGGTTCTGTGACATATGATAACTTACTTAAGCCCCAGACCTATCGAATTGGTCAAAAATGAAAATTTCAAAAGTGCCCCTATTTCTGCTTTAAACTTTAAGTACCATTCCAAAATGTATCACTGAGGTGACAGAAGTTGATTTCGGAGCATAATTTTTGAACAGGAGCTTTAACAGTTTTGTGACATATGATAACTTACCTAAGCCCCGGACCTATCGAATTGGTCAAAAATGAAAATTTCAAAAGTGCGCCTGTTTCTGCTTTAAACTTTAGGTACCATTCCAAAATGTATCACTGAGGTGAAAGAAGTTGGCTTCTGAGCATCATTTTTTAAAAGGAGCTTTAACGGTTTTGTGACATATGATAACTTACCTAAGCCGCGGACCTATCGAATTGGTTAAAAATGAAAATTTTAAAAGTGCCCCAATTTCTGCTTTAAACTTTAGGTACCATTGCAATATGTAGCACTGAGGTGACAGAAGTTTATTTCGGAGCATCCTTTTTGAACAGGAGCTTTAACGGTTTTGTGACATATGATAACTTCCTAAGCCCCGGACCTATCGCATTGGTCAAAAATGAAAATTTCAAAAGTCCCCCTATTTCTGCTTTAAACTTTAGGTACCATTCCAATATGTAGCACTGAGGTGACAGAAGTTTATTTCGGAGCATCCTTTTTGAACAGGAGCTTTAACGGTTTTGTGACATATGATAATTTACCTAAGCCCCGGACCTATCGCATTGGTCAAAAATGAAAATGTTAAAAGTACCCCTATTTCTGCTTTAAACTTTAGGTGCCATTCCAATATGTAGCACTGAGGTGACAGAAGTTGATTTCGGAGCATCATTTTTAAACAGGAGCTTTAACGGTTTTGTGACATATAAAAACTTACCTAAGCCCCGGACCTATCGAATTGGTCAAAAATGAAAATTTCAAAAGTGCCACAATTTCTGCTTTAAACTTTAGGTACCTTTTCAAAATGTATCACTGAGGTGACAGAAGTTGGCTTTGGAGCATCATTTTTGAAAAGGAGCTTTAACGGTTCTGTGACATATGTTAACTTACCTAAGCCCCGGACCTATCGAATTGGTCAAAAATGAAAATTTTAAAAGTGCACCAATTTCAGCTTTAAACTTTAGGTACCATTCCAAAATGTATCACTGAGGTGACATAAGTTTATTTCGGAGCATCATTTTTTAACAGGAGCTTTAATGGTTTTGTGACATATGATAACTTACCTAAGCCCCGGACCTATCGAATTGGTCAAAAATGAAAATTTTAAAAGAGCACCAATTTCAGCTTTAAACTTTAGGTACCATTGCAATATGTAGCACTGAGGTGACAGAAGTTTATTTTGGAGCATAATTTTTGAACAGGAGCTTTAACGGTTTTGTGACATATGATAACTTACCTAAGCCCCGGACCTATCGAATTGGTCAAAAATGAAAATTTCAAAAGTGCCCCTATTTCTGCTTTAAACTTTAGGTACCATTCCAAAATGTATCACTGAGGTGACAGAAGTTGATTTCGGAGCATAATTTTTGAACAGGAGCTTTAACGGTTTTGTGACATATGATAACTTACCTAAGCCCCGGACCTATTGAATTGGTCAAAAATGAAAATTTCAAAAGTGCCCCTATTTCTGCTTTAAACTTTAGGTACCATTCCAAAATGTATCACTGTGGTGACAGAAGTTGATTTCGGAGCATAATTTTTGAACAGGAGCTTTAACGGTTTTGTGACATATGATAACTTACCTAAGCCCCGGACCTATCGAATTGGTCAAAAATGAAAATTTCAAAAGTCCCCCTATTTCTGCTTTAAACTTTAGGTACCATTCCAAAATGTATCTCTGAGGTTACAGAAGTTGGCTTCTGAGCATCATTTTTGAACAGGAGCTTTAACGGTTCTGTGACATATGATAACTTACATAAGCCCCGGACCTATCGAATTGGTCAAAAATGAAAATTTTAAAATTGCACCAATTTCAGCTTTAAACTTTAGGTACCATTCCAAAATGTATCACTGAGGTGACAGAAGTTGATTTCGGAGCATAATTTTTGAACAGGAGCTTTAACGGTTTTGTGACATATGATAACTTACCTAAGCCCCGGACCTATCGAATTGGTCAAAAAATGAAAATTTCAAAAGTGCCCCTATTTCTGCTTTAAACTTTAGGTACCATTCCAAAATGTATCACTGAGGTGACATAAGTTTATTTCGGAGCATCATTTTTGAACAGGAGCTTTAACGGTTTTGTGACATATGATTACTTACCTAAGCCCCGGACCTATCGAATTGGTCAAAAATGAAAATTTTATAAGAGCACCAATTTCAGCTTTAAACTTTAGGTACCATTGCAATATGTAGCACTGAGGTGACAGAAGTTTATTTCGGAGCATAATTTTTGAACAGGAGCTTTAACGGTTTTGTGACATATGATAACTTACCTAAGCCCCGGACCTATCGAATTGGTAAAAAATGAAAATTTCAAAAGTGCCCCTATTTCTGCTTTAAACTTTAGGTACCATTCCAAAATGTATCACTGAGGTGACAGAAGTTGATTTCGGAGCATAATTTTTGAACAGGAGCTTTAACGGTTTTGTGACATATGATAACTTACCTAAGCCCCGGACCTATTGAATTGGTCAAAAATGAAAATTTCAAAAGTGCCCCTATTTCTGCTTTAAACTTTAGGTACCATTCCAAAATGTATCACTGTGGTGACAGAAGTTGATTTCGGAGCATAATTTTTGTACAGGAGCTTTAATGGTTTTGTGACATATGATAACTTACCTAAGCCCCGGACCTATCGAATTGGTCAAAAATTAAAATTTCAAAAGTCCCCCTATTTCTGCTTTAAACTTTAGGTACCATTCCAAAATGTATCACTGAGGTTATAGAAGTTGGCTTCTGAGCATCATTTTTGAACAGGAGCTTTAACGTTTCTGTGACATATGATAACTTACATAAGCCCCGGACCTATCGAATTGGTCAAAAATGAAAATTTTAAAATTGCACCAATTTCAGCTTTAAACTTTAGGTACCATTCCAAAATGTATCACTGAGGTGACATAAGTTTATTTCGGAGCATCATTTTTGAACAGGAGCTTTAACGGTTTTGTGACATATGATAACATACCTAAGCCCCGGACCTATCGAATTGGTCAAAAATGAAAATTTCAAAAGTGCCCCTATTTCTGCTTTAAACTTTAGGTACCATTACAAAATGTATCACTGAGGTGACAGAAGTTGGCTTAGAAGCATCCTTTTTGAACAAAAGCTTTAACGGTTCTGTGACATATGATAACTTATTTAAGCCCCAGACCTATCGAATTGGTCAAAAATGAAAATTTCAAAAGTGCCCCTATTTCTGCTTTAAACTTTAAGTACCATTCCAAAATGTATCACTGAGGTGACAGAAGTTGATTTCGGAGCATAATTTTTGAACAGGAGCTTTAACGGTTTTGTGACATATGATAACTTACCTAAGCCCCGGACCTATCGAATTGGTCAAAAATGAAAATTTCAAAAGTGCCCCTGTTTCTGCTTTAAACTTTAGGTACCATTCCAAAATATATCACTGAGGTGAAAGAAGTTGGCTTCTGAGCTTCATTTTTCAAAAGGAGCTTTAACGGTTTTGTGACATATGATAACTTACCTAAGCCGCGGACCTATCGAATTGGTTAAAAATGAAAATTTTAAAAGTGCCCCAATTTCTGCTTTAAACTTTAGGTACCATTGCAATATGTAGCACTGAGGTGACAGAAGTTTATTTCGGAGCATCCTTTTTGAACAGGAGCTTTAACGGTTTTGTGACATATGATAACTTACCTAAGCCCCGGACCTATCGCATTGGTCAAAAATGAAAATTTCAAAAGTCCCCCTATTTCTGCTTTAAACTTTAGGTACCATTCCAATATGTAGCACTGAGGTGACAGAAGTTTATTTCGGAGCATCCTTTTTGAACAGGAGCTTTAACGGTTTTGTGACATATGATAATTTACCTAAGCCCCGGACCTATCGCATTGGTCAAAAATGAAAATGTTAAAAGTACCCCTATTTCTGCTTTAAACTTTAGGTGCCATTCCAATATGTAGCACTGAGGTGACAGAAGTTGATTTCGGAGCATCATTTTTAAACAGGAGCTTTAACGGTTTTGTGACATATAAAAACTTACCTAAGCACCGGACCTATCGAATTGGTTAAAAATGAAAATTTCAAAAGTGCCACAATTTCTGCTTTAAACTTTAGGTACCTTTTCAAAATGTATCACTGAGGTGACAGAAGTTGGCTTTGGAGCATCATTTTTGAACAGGAGCTTTAACGGTTCTGTGACATATGTTAACTTACCTAAGCCCCGGACCTATCGAATTGGTCAAAAATGAAAATTTTAAAAGTGCACCAATTTCAGCTTTAAACTTTAGGTACCATTCCAAAATGTATCACTGAGGTGACATAAGTTTATTTCGGAGCATCATTTTTTAACAGGAGCTTTAATGGTTTTGTGACATATGATAACTTACCTAAGCCCCGGACCTATCGAATTGGTCAAAAATGAAAATTTTAAAAGAGCACCAATTTCAGCTTTAAACTTTAGGTACCATTGCAATATGTAGCACTGAGGTGACAGAAGTTTATTTTGGAGCATAATTTTTGAACAGGAGCTTTAACGGTTTTGTGACATATGATAACTTACCTAAGCCCCGGACCTATCGAATTGGTCAAAAATGAAAATTTCAAAAGTGCCCCTATTTCTGCTTTAAACTTTAGGTACCATTCCAAAATGTATCACTGAGGTGACAGAAGTTGATTTCGGAGCATAATTTTTGAACAGGAGCTTTAACGGTTTTGTGACATATGATAACTTACCTAAGCCCCGGACCTATCGAATTGGTCAAAAATGAAAATTTTAAAAGAGCACCAATTTCAGCTTTAAACTTTAGGTACCATTGCAATATGTAGCACTGAGGTGACAGAAGTTTATTTTGGAGCATAATTTTTGAACAGGAGCTTTAACGGTTTTGTGACATATGATAACTTACCTAAGCCCCGGACCTATCGAATTGGTCAAAAATGAAAATTTCAAAAGTGCCCCTATTTCTGCTTTAAACTTTAGGTACCATTCCAAAATGTATCACTGAGGTGACAGAAGTTTATTTTGGAGCATAATTTTTGAACAGGAGCTTTAACGGTTTTGTGACATATGATAACTTACCTAAGCCCCGGACCTATCGAATTGGTCCAAAATGAAAATTTCAAAAGTGCCCCTATTTCTGCTTTAAACTTTAGGTACCATTCCAAAATGTATCACTGAGGTGACATAAGTTTATTTCGGAGCATCATTTTTGAACAGGAGCTTTAACGGTTTTGTGACATATGATAACTTACCTAAGCCCCGGACCTATCGAATTGGTCAAAAATGAAAATTTCAAAAGTGCCACTATTTCTGCTTTAAACTTTAGGTACCATTACAAAATGTATCACTGAGGTGACAGAAGTTGGCTTAGAAGCATCCTTTTTGAACAAAAGCTTTAACGGTTCTGTGACATATGATAACTTACTTAAGCCCCGGACCTATCGAATTGGTCAAAAATGAAAATTTCAAAAGTGCCCCTATTTCTGCTTTAAACTTTAAGTACCATTCCAAAATGTATCACTGAGGTGACAGAAGTTGATTTCGGAGCATAATTTTTGAACAGGAGCTTTAACGGTTTTGTGACATATGATAACTTACCTAAGCCCCGGACCTATCGAATTGGTCAAAAAATGAAAATTTCAAAAGTGCCCCTATTTCTGCTTTAAACTTTAGGTACCATTCCAAAATGTATCACTGAGGTGACAGAAGTTGATTTCGGAGCATAATTTTTGAACAGGAGCTTTAACGGTTTTGTGACATATGATAACTTACCTAAGCCCCGGACCTATCGAATTGGTCAAAAATGAAAATTTCAAAAGTGCCCCTATTTCTGCTTTAAACTTTAGGTACCATTCCAAAATGTATCACTGAGGTGAAAGAAGTTGGCTTCTGAGCATCATTTTTGAAAAGGAGCTTTAACGGTTTTGTGACATATGATAACTTACCTAAGCCGCGGACCTATCGAATTGGTTAAAAATGAAAATTTTAAAAGTGCCCCAATTTCTGCTTTAGACTTTAGGTACCATTGCAATATGTAGCACTGAGGTGACAGAAGTTGATTTCGGAGCATCATTTTTGAACAGGAGCTTTAACGGTTTTGTGACATATGATAACTTACCTAAGCCCCAGACCTATCGCATTGGTCAAAAATGTAAATTTCAAAAGTCCCCCTATTTCTGCTTTAAACTTTAGGTACCATTCCAATATGTAGCACTGAGGTGACAGAAGTTTATTTCGGAGCATCCTTTTTGAACAGGAGCTTTAACGGTTTTGTGACATATGATAACTTACCTAAGCCCCGGTCCTATCGAATAGGTCAAAAATGAAAATTTCAAAAGTGACCCTATTTCTGCTTTAAACTTTAGGTACCATTCCAAAATGTATCACTGAGGTGACAGAAGTTTATTTCGGAGCATCATTTTTGAACAGGAGCTTTAACGGTTTTGTGACATATGATAATTTACCTAAGCCCCGGACCTATCGCATTGGTCAAAAATTAAAATTTCAAAAGTGCCTCTATTTCTGCTTTAAACTTTAGGTACCATTCCAAAATGTATCACTGAGGTGACAGAAGTTGATTTCGGAGCATAATTTTTGAACAGGAGCTTTAACGGTTTTGTGACATATGATAACTTACCTAAGCCCCGGACCTATCGAATTGGTAAAAAATGAAAATTTCAAAAGTCCCCCTATATCTGCTTTAAACTGTAGGTACCATTCCAAAATGTATCACTGCGGTGACAGAAGTTAATTTCGGAGCATAATTTTTGAACAGGAGCTTTAACGGTTTTGTGACATATGATAACTTACCTAAGCCCCGGACCTATCGCATTGGTCAAAAATGAAAATTTCAAAAGTCCCCCTATTTCTGCTTTAAACTTTAGGTACCATTCCAAAATGTATCACTGTGGTGACAGAAGTTGATTTCGGAGCATAATTTTTGTACAGGAGCTTTAACGGTTTTGTGACATATGATAACTTACCTAAGCCCCGGACCTATCGAATTGGTCAAAAATTAAAATTTCAAAAGTGCCCCTATTTCTGCTTTAAACTTTAGGTACCATTCCAAAATGTATCACTGAGGTGACAAAAGTTGGCTTCTGAACATCATTTTTGAACAGGAGCTTTAACGGTTTTGTGACATATGATAACTTACCTAAGCCCCGGACCTATCGAATTGGTTAAAAATGAAAATTTTAAAAGTGCCCCAATTTCTGCTTTAAACTTTAGGTACCATTGCAATATGTAGCACTGAGGTGACAGAAGTTGATTTTGGAGCATAATTTTTGAACAGGAGCTTTAACGGTTTTGTGACATATGATAACTTACCTAAGCCCCCCGGACCTATCGCATTGGTCAAAAATGAAAATTTCAAAAGTGCCCCTATTTCGGCTTTAAACTTTAGGTACCATTCCAAAATATATCACTGAGGTGACAGAAGTTTATTTCGGAGCATCCTTTTTGAACAGGAGCTTTAACGGTTTTGTGACATATGATAACTTACCTAAGCCCCGGACCTATCGAATTGGTCAAAAATGAAAATTTCAAAAGTGCCCCTATTTCTGATTTAAACTTTAGGTACCATTCCAAAATGTATCACTGAGGTGACAGAAATTAATTTCGGAGCATCATTTTTGAACAGGAGCTTTAACGGTTTTGTGACATATGATAATTTACCTAAGACCCGGACCTATCGCATTGGTCAAAAATGAAAATTTTAAAAGTGCCCGAATTTCTGCTTTAAACTTTAGGTACCATTCCAATATGTAGCACTGAGGTGACAGAAGTTGATTTCGGAGCATAATTTTTTAACAGGAGCTTTAACGGTTTTGTGACATATGATAACTTCCTAAGCCCCCCGAACTATCGAATTGGTCAAAAATGAAAATTTCAAAAGTGCCCCTATTTCTGCTTTAAACTTTAGGTACCATTCCAAAATGTATCACTGAGGTGACAGAAGTTGGCTTCGGAGCATCATTTTTGAACAGGAGCTTTAACGGTTCTGTGACATATGTTAACTTACCTAAGCCCCGGACCTATCGAATTGGTCAAAAATGAAAATTTTAAAAGTGCACCAAATTCAGCTTTAAACTTTAGGTACCATTCCAAAATGTATCACTGAGGTGACATAAGTTTATTTCAGAGCATCATTTTTGAACAGGAGCTTTAACGGTTTTGTGACATATGATAACTTACCTAAGCCCTGGACCTATCGAATTGGTCAAAAATGAAAATTTCAAAAGTGCCCCTATTTCTGCTTTAAACTTTAGGTACCATTACAAAATGTATCACTGAGGTGACAGAAGTTGGCTTTGAAGCATCATTTTTGAACAGGAGCTTTAACGGTTCTGTGACATATGATAACTTACTTAAGCCCCGGACCTATCGAATTGTTCAAAAATGAAAATTTCAAAGGTGCCCCTATTTCTGCTTTAAACTTTAGGTACCATTCCAAAATGTATCACTGTGGTGACAGAAGTTGATTTCGGAGCATAATTTTTTAACAGGAGCTTTAACGGTTTTGTGACATATGATAACTTACCTAAGCCCCGGACCTATCGAATTGGTCAAAAATGAAAATTTCAAAAGTCCCCCTATTTCTGCTTTAAACTTTAGGTACCATTCCAAAATGTATCACTGAGGTTACAGAAGTTGGCTTCTGAGCATCATTTTTGAACAGGAGCTTTAACGGTACTGTGACATATGATAACTTACATAAGCCCCGGACCTATCGAATTGGTCAAAAATGAAAATTTCAAAAGTGCCCCTATTTCTGCTTTAAACTTTAAGTACCATTCCAAAATGTATCACTGAGGTGACAGAAGTTGATTTCGGAGCATAATTTTTGAACAGGAGCTTTAACGGTTTTGTGACATATGATAACTTACCTAAGCCCCGGACCTATCGAATTGGTCAAAAATGAAAATTTTAAAAGAGCACTAATTTCAGCTTTAAACTTTAGGTACCATTGCAATATGTAGCACTGAGGTGACAGAAGTTTATTTCGGAGCATAATTTTTGAACAGAAGCTTTAACGGTTTTGTGACATATGATAACTTACCTAAACCCCGGACCTATCGCATTGGTCAAAAATGAAAATTTCAAAAGTCCCCCTATTTCTGCTTTAAACTTTAGGTACCATTCCAATATGTAGCACTGAGGTGACAGAAGTTGGCTTCTGAGCATCATTTTTTAAAAGGAGCTTTAACGGTTTTGTGACATATGATAACTTACCTAAGCCGCGGACCTATCGAATTGGTTAAAAATGAAAATTTCAAAAGTGCCCCTATTTCTGCTTTAAACTTTAGGTACCATTCCAAAATGTATCACTGAGGTGACAGAAGTTGGCTTCGGAGCATCATTTTTGAACAGGAGCTTTAACGGTTCTGTGACATATGTTAACTTACCTAAGCCCCGGACCTATCGAATTGGTCAAAAATGAAAATTTTAAAAGAGCACTAATTTCAGCTTTAAACTTTAGGTACCATTGCAATATGTAGCACTGAGGTGACAGAAGTTTATTTCGGAGCATAATTTTTGAACAGGAGCTTTAACGGTTTTGTGACATATGATAACTTACCTAAGCCCCGGACCTATCGCATTGGTCAAAAATGAAAATTTCAAAAGTGCCCCTATTTCTGCTTTAAACTTTAGGTACCATTCCAAAATGTATCACTGAGGTGACAGAAGTTGGCTTCGGAGCATCATTTTTGAACAGGAGCTTTAACGGTTCTGTGACATATGTTAACTTACCTAAGCCCCGGACCTATCGAATTGGTCAAAAAAGAAAATTTTAAAAGTGCCCCTATTTCGGCTTTAAACTTTAGGTACCATTCCAAAATGTATCACTGAGGTGACAGAAATTAATTTCGGAGCATCATTTTTGAACAGGAGCTTTAACGGTTCTGTGACATATGATAACTTACTTAAGCCCCGGACCTATCGAATTGGTCAAAAATGAAAATTTCAAAGGTGCCCCTATTTCTGCTTTAAACTTTAGGTACCATTCCAAAATGTATCACTGTGGTGACAGAAGTTGATTTCGGAGCATAATTTTTGAACAGGAGCTTTAACGGTTTTGTGACATATGATAACTTACCTAAGCCCCGGACCTATCAAATTGGTCAAAAATGAAAATTTCAAAAGTCCCCCTATTTCTGCTTTAAACTTTAGGTACCATTCCAAAATGTATCACTGAGGTTACAGAAGTTGGCTTCTGAGCATCATTTTTGAACAGGAGCTTTAACGGTTCTGTGACATATGATAACTTACATAAGCCCCGGACCTATCGAATTGGTCAAAAATGAAAATTTTAAAATTGCACCAATTTCAGCTTTAAACTTTAGGTACCATTCCAAAATGTATCACTGAGGTGACATAAGTTTATTTCGGAGCATAATTTTTGAACAGGAGCTTTAACGGTTTTGTGACATATGATAACTTACCTAAGCCCCGGACCTATCGAACTGGTCAAAAATGAAAATTTCAAAAGTGCCCCTATTTCTGCTTTAAACTTTAGGTACCATTACAAAATGTATCACTGAGGTGACAGAAGTTGGCTTCTGAGCATCATTTTTGAACAGGAGCTTTAACGGTTTTGTGACATATGATAACTTACCTAAGCCCCGGACCTATCGCATTGGTCAAAAATGAAAATTTCAAAAGTGCCCCTATTTCGGCTTTAAACTTTAGGTACCATTCCAAAATGTATCACTGAGGTGACAGAAGTTGGCTTCTGAGCATCATTTTTGAACAGGAGCTTTAACGGTTTTGTGACATATGATAACTTACCTAAGCCCCGGACCTATCGCATTGGTCAAAAATGAAAATTTCAAAAGTGCCCCTATTTCGGCTTTAAACTTTAGGTACCATTCCAAAATATATCACTGAGGTGACAGAAGTTTATTTCGGAGCATCCTTTTTGAACAGGAGCTTTAACGGTTTTGTGACATATGATAACTTACCTAAGCCCCGGACCTATCGAATTGGTCAAAAATGAAAATTTCAAAAGTGCCCCTATTTCTGATTTAAACTTTAGGTACCATTCCAAAATGTATCACTGAGGTGACAGAAATTAATTTCGGAGCATCATTTTTGAACAGGAGCTTTAACGGTTCTGTGACATATGATAACTTACTTAAGCCCCGGACCTATCGAATTGGTCAAAAATGAAAATTTCAAAGGTGCCCCTATTTCTGCTTTAAACTTTAGGTACCATTCCAAAATGTATCACTGTGGTGACAGAAGTTGATTTCGGAGCATAATTTTTGAACAGGAGCTTTAACGGTTTTGTGACATATGATAACTTACCTAAGCCCCGGACCTATCAAATTGGTCAAAAATGAAAATTTCAAAAGTCCCCCTATTTCTGCTTTAAACTTTAGGTACCATTCCAAAATGTATCACTGAGGTTACAGAAGTTGGCTTCTGAGCATCATTTTTGAACAGGAGCTTTAACGGTTCTGTGACATATGATAACTTACATAAGCCCCGGACCTATCGAATTGGTCAAAAATGAAAATTTTAAAATTGCACCAATTTCAGCTTTAAACTTTAGGTACCATTCCAAAATGTATCACTGAGGTGACATAAGTTTATTTCGGAGCATCATTTTTGAACAGGAGCTTTAACGGTTTTGTGACATATGATAACTTACCTAAGCCCCGGACCTATCGAACTGGTCAAAAATGAAAATTTCAAAAGTGCCCCTATTTCTGCTTTAAACTTTAGGTACCATTACAAAATGTATCACTGAGGTGACAGAAGTTGATTTCGGAGCATAATTTTTGAACAGGAGCTTTAACGGTTTTGTGACATATGATAACTTACCTAAGCCCCGGACCTATCGAATTGGTCAAAAATGAAAATTTTAAAAGAGCACCAATTTCAGCTTTAAACTTTAGGTACCATTGCAATATGTAGCACTGAGGTGACAGAAGTTGATTTCGGAGCATAATTTTTGAACAGGAGCTTTACCAGTTTTGTGACATATGATAACTTACCTAAGCCCCGGACCTATCGAATTGGTCAAAAATGAAAATTTCAAAAGTGCCCCTATTTCAGCTTTAAACTTTAGGTACCATTCCAAAATGTATCACTGAGGTGACAGAAGTTGGCTTCTGAGCATCATTTTTGAAAAGGAGCTTTAACGGTTTTGTGACATATGATAACTTACCTAAGCCGCGGACCTATCGAATTGGTTAAAAATGAAAATTTTAAAAGTGCCCCAATTTCTGCTTTAAACTTTAGGTACCATTGCAATATGTGTAGCACTGAGGTGACAGAAGTTGATTTCGGAGCATCATTTTTGAACAGGAGCTTTAACGGTTTTGTGACATATGATAACTTCCTAAGCCCCCCGGACCTATCGAATTGGTCAAAAATGAAAATTTTAAAAGAGCACCAATTTCAGCTTTAAACTTTAGGTACCATTGCAATATGTAGCACTGAGGTGACAGAAGTTTATTTCGGAGCATAATTTTTGAACAGGAGCTTTAACAGTTTTGTGACATATGATAACTTACCTAAGCCCCGGACCTATCGAATTGGTCAAAAATGAAAATTTCAAAAGTGCCCCAATTTCTGCTTTAAACTTTAGCTACCATTCCAAAATGTATCACTGAGGTGACATAAGTTTATTTCAGAGCATCATTCTTGAACAGGAGCTTTAACGGTTTTGTGACATATGATAACTTACCTAAGCCCCGGACCTATCGAATTGGTCAAAAATGAAAATTTCAAAAGTGCCCCTATTTCTGCTTTAAACTTTAGGTACCATTCCAAAATGTATCACTGAGGTGACAGAAGTTAGCTTCTGAACATCATTTTTTAACAGGAGCTTTAACGGTTTTGTGACATATGATAACTTACCTAAGCCCCGGACCTATCGAATTGGTTAAAAATGAAAATTTTAAAAGTGCCCCAATTTCTGCTTTAAACTTTAGGTACCATTGCAATATGTAGCACTGAGGTGACAGAAGTTGATTTCGGAGCATAATTTTTGAACAGGAGCTTTAACGGTTTTGTGACATATGATAACTTCCTAAGCCCCCCGGACCTATCGAATTGGTCAAAAATGAAAATTTCAAAAGTGCCCCTATTTCTGCTTTAAACTTTAGGTACCATTCCAAAATGTATCACTGAGGTGACAGAAGTTGGCTTCAGGGCATCATTTTTGAACAGGAGCTTTAACGGTTCTGTGACATATGTTAACTTACCTAAGCCCCGGACCTATCGAATTGGTCAAAAATGAAAATTTTAAAAGTGCCCCAATTTCTGCTTTAAACTTTAGCTACCATTCCAAAATGTATCACTGAGGTGACATAAGTTTATTTCAGAGCATCATTTTTGAACAGGAGCTTTAACAGTTTTGTGACATATGATAACTTACCTAAGCCCCGGACCTATCGAATTGGTCAAAAATGGAAATTTCAAAAGTGCCCCTATTTCTGCTTTAAACTTTAGGTACCATTCCAAAATGTATCACTGAGGTGACAAAAGTTGGCTTCTGAACATCATTTTTGAACAGGAGCTTTAACGGTTTTGTGACATATGATAACTTACCTAAGCCCCGGACCTATCGAATTGGTTAAAAATGAAAATTTTAAAAGTGCCCCAATTTCTGCTTTAAACTTTAGGTACCATTGCAATATGTAGCACTGAGGTGACAGAAGTTGATTTTGGAGCATAATTTTTGAACAGGAGCTTTAACGGTTTTGTGACATATGATAACTTACCTAAGCCCCCCGGACCTATCGCATTGGTCAAAAATGAAAATTTCAAAAGTGACCCTATTTCGGCTTTAAACTTTAGGTACCATTCCAAAATATATCACTGAGGTGACAGAAGTTTATTTCGGAGCATCCTTTTTGAACAGGAGCTTTAACGGTTTTGTGACATATGATAACTTACCTAAGCCCCGGACCTATCGAATTGGTCAAAAATGAAAATTTCAAAAGTGCCCCTATTTCTGATTTAAACTTTAGGTACCATTCCAAAATGTATCACTGAGGTGACAGAAATTAATTTCGGAGCATCATTTTTGAACAGGAGCTTTAACGGTTTTGTGACATATGATAATTTACCTAAGACCCGGACCTATCGCATTGGTCAAAAATGAAAATTTTAAAAGTGCCCGAATTTCTGCTTTAAACTTTAGGTACCATTCCAATATGTAGCACTGAGGTGACAGAAGTTGATTTCGGAGCATAATTTTTTAACAGGAGCTTTAACGGTTTTGTGACATATGATAACTTCCTAAGCCCCCCGAACTATCGAATTGGTCAAAAATGAAAATTTCAAAAGTGCCCCTATTTCTGCTTTAAACTTTAGGTACCATTCCAAAATGTATCACTGAGGTGACAGAAGTTGGCTTCGGAGCATCATTTTTGAACAGGAGCTTTAACGGTTCTGTGACATATGTTAACTTACCTAAGCCCCGGACCTATCGAATTGGTCAAAAATGAAAATTTTAAAAGTGCACCAAATTCAGCTTTAAACTTTAGGTACCATTCCAAAATGTATCACTGAGGTGACATAAGTTTATTTCAGAGCATCATTTTTGAACAGGAGCTTTAACGGTTTTGTGACATATGATAACTTACCTAAGCCCTGGACCTATCGAATTGGTCAAAAATGAAAATTTCAAAAGTGCCCCTATTTCTGCTTTAAACTTTAGGTACCATTCCAAAATGTATCACTGAGGTGACAGAAGTTGGCTTCGGAGCATCATTTTTGAACAGGAGCTTTAACGGTTCTGTGACATATGTTAACTTACCTAAGCCCCGGACCTATCGAATTGGTCAAAAATGAAAATTTTAAAAGAGCACTAATTTCAGCTTTAAACTTTAGGTACCATTGCAATATGTAGCACTGAGGTGACAGAAGTTTATTTCGGAGCATAATTTTTGAACAGGAGCTTTAACGGTTTTGTGACATATAATAACTTACCTAAGCCCCGGACCTATCGCATTGGTCAAAAATGAAAATTTCAAAAGTGCCCCTATTTCTGCTTTAAACTTTAGGTACCATTCCAAAATGTATCACTGAGGTGACAGAAGTTGGCTTCGGAGCATCATTTTTGAACAGGAGCTTTAACGGTTCTGTGACATATGTTAACTTACCTAAGCCCCGGACCTATCGAATTGGTCAAAAAAGAAAATTTTAAAAGTGCCCCAATTTCTGCTTTAAACTTTAGCTACCATTCCAAAATGTATCACTGAGGTGACAGAAGTTTATTTCAGAGCATCATTTTTGAACAGGAGCTTTAACGGTTTTGTGACATATGATAACTTACCTAAGCCCCGGACCTATCGAATTGGTCAAAAATGAAAATTTCAAAAGTGCCCCTATTTCTGCTTTAAACTTTAGGTACCATTCCAAAATGTATCACTGAGGTGACAGAAGTTGGCTTCTGAGCATCATTTTTTAACAGGAGCTTTAACGGTTTTGTGACATATGATAACTTACCTAAGCCCCGGACCTATCGAATTGGTCAAAAATGAAAATTTCAAAAGTGCCCCTATTTCTGCTTTAAACTTTAGGTACCATTCCAAAATGTATCACTGAGGTGACAGAAGTTGGCTTCTGAGCATCATTTTTGAACAGGAGCTTTAACGGTTTTGTGACATATGATAACTTACCTAAGCCCCGGACCTATCGCATTGGTCAAAAATGAAAATTTCAAAAGTGCCCCTATTTCGGCTTTAAACTTTAGGTACCATTCCAAAATATATCACTGAGGTGACAGAAGTTTATTTCGGAGCATCCTTTTTGAACAGGAGCTTTAACGGTTTTGTGACATATGATAACTTACCTAAGCCCCGGACCTATCGAATTGGTCAAAAATGAAAATTTCAAAAGTGCCCCTATTTCTGATTTAAACTTTAGGTACCATTCCAAAATGTATCACTGAGGTGACAGAAATTAATTTCGGAGCATCATTTTTGAACAGGAGCTTTAACGGTTCTGTGACATATGATAACTTACTTAAGCCCCGGACCTATCGAATTGGTCAAAAATGAAAATTTCAAAAGTGCCCCTATTTCTGCTTTAAACTTTAGGTACCATTCCAAAATGTATCACTGTGGTGACAGAAGTTGATTTCGGAGCATAATTTTTGAACAGGAGCTTTAACGGTTTTGTGACATATGATAACTTACCTAAGCCCCGGACCTATCAAATTGGTCAAAAATGAAAATTTCAAAAGTCCCCCTATTTCTGCTTTAAACTTTAGGTACCATTCCAAAATGTATCACTGAGGTTACAGAAGTTGGCTTCTGAGCATCATTTTTGAACAGGAGCTTTAACGGTTCTGTGACATATGATAACTTACATAAGCCCCGGACCTATCGAATTGGTCAAAAATGAAAATTTTAAAATTGCACCAATTTCAGCTTTAAACTTTAGGTACCATTCCAAAATGTATCACTGAGGTGACATAAGTTTATTTCGGAGCATCATTTTTGAACAGGAGCTTTAACGGTTTTGTGACATATGATAACTTACCTAAGCCCCGGACCTATCGAACTGGTCAAAAATGAAAATTTCAAAAGTGCCCCTATTTCTGCTTTAAACTTTAGGTACCATTACAAAATGTATCACTGAGGTGACAGAAGTTGATTTCGGAGCATAATTTTTGAACAGGAGCTTTAACGGTTTTGTGACATATGATAACTTACCTAAGCCCCGGACCTATCGAATTGGTCAAAAATGAAAATTTTAAAAGAGCACCAATTTCAGCTTTAAACTTTAGGTACCATTGCAATATGTAGCACTGAGGTGACAGAAGTTGATTTCGGAGCATAATTTTTGAACAGGAGCTTTACCAGTTTTGTGACATATGATAACTTACCTAAGCCCCGGACCTATCGAATTGGTCAAAAATGAAAATTTCAAAAGTGCCCCTATTTCAGCTTTAAACTTTAGGTACCATTCCAAAATGTATCACTGAGGTGACAGAAGTTGGCTTCTGAGCATCATTTTTGAAAAGGAGCTTTAACGGTTTTGTGACATATGATAACTTACCTAAGCCGCGGACCTATCGAATTGGTTAAAAATGAAAATTTTAAAAGTGCCCCAATTTCTGCTTTAAACTTTAGGTACCATTGCAATATGTGTAGCACTGAGGTGACAGAAGTTGATTTCGGAGCATCATTTTTGAACAGGAGCTTTAACGGTTTTGTGACATATGATAACTTCCTAAGCCCCCCGGACCTATCGAATTGGTCAAAAATGAAAATTTTAAAAGAGCACCAATTTCAGCTTTAAACTTTAGGTACCATTGCAATATGTAGCACTGAGGTGACAGAAGTTTATTTCGGAGCATAATTTTTGAACAGGAGCTTTAACAGTTTTGTGACATATGATAACTTACCTAAGCCCCGGACCTATCGAATTGGTCAAAAATGAAAATTTCAAAAGTGCCCCAATTTCTGCTTTAAACTTTAGCTACCATTCCAAAATGTATCACTGAGGTGACATAAGTTTATTTCAGAGCATCATTCTTGAACAGGAGCTTTAACGGTTTTGTGACATATGATAACTTACCTAAGCCCCGGACCTATCGAATTGGTCAAAAATGAAAATTTCAAAAGTGCCCCAATTTCAGCTTTAAACTTTAGGTACCATTCCAAAATGTATCACTGAGGTGACATAAGTTTATTTCGGAGCATCATTTTTGAACAGGAGCTTTAACGGTTTTGTGACATATGATAACTTACCTAAGCCCCGGACCTATCGAATTGGTCAAAAAGGAACATTTCAAAAGTGCCCCTATTTCTGCTTTAAACTTTAGGTACCATTACAAAATGTATCACTGAGGTGACAGAAGTTGGCTTAGAAGCATCCTTTTTGAACAAAATCTTTAACGGTTCTGTGACATATGATAACTTACTTAAGCCCCAGACCTATCGAATTGGTCAAAAATGAAAATGTCAAAAGTGCCCCTATTTCTGCTTTAAACTTTAGGTACCATTCCAAAATGTATCACTGAGGTGACAGAAGTTTATTTCGGAGCATCATTTTTGAACAGGAGCTTTAACGGTTTTGTGACATATGATAATTTACCTAAGCCCCGGACCTATCGCATTGGTCAAAAATGAAAATGTTAAAAGTGCCCGAATTTCTGCTTAAAACTTTAGGTACCATTCCAATATGTAGCACTGAGGTGACAGAAGTTGATTTCGGAGCATAATTTTTAAACAGGAGCTTTAACGGTTTTGTGACATATAATAACTTACCTAAGCCCCGGACCTATCGCATTGGTCAAAAATGAAAATTTCAAAAGTGCCCCAATTTCTGCTTTAAACTTTAGGTACCATTCCAAAATGTATCACTGAGGTGACAGAAGTTGGCTGTGGAGCATCATTTTTGAACAGGAGCTTTAACGGTTCTGTGACATATGTTAACTTACCTAAGCCCCGGACCTATCGAATTGGTCAAAAATGAAAATTTTAAAAGTGCACCAATTTCAGCTTTAAACTTTAGGTACCATTCCAAAATGTATCACTGAGGTGACAGAAGTTTATTTCGGAGCATCCTTTTTGAACAGGAGCTTTAACGGTTTTGTGACATATGATAACTTACCTAAGCCCCGGACCTATCGCATTGGTCAAAAATGAAAATTTCAAAAGTGCCACAATTTCTGCTTTAAACTTTAGGTACCATTCCAATATGTAGCACTGAGGTGACAGAAGTTAATTTCGGAGCATACATTTTGAACAGGAGCTTTAACGGTTTTGTGACATATGATAGCTTACCTAAGCCCCGGACCTATCGCATTGGTCAAAAATGAAAATTTCAAAAGTCCCCCTATTTCTGCTTTAAACTTTAGGTACCATTCCAATATGTAGCACTGAGGTGACAGAAGTTTATTTCGGAGCATCCTTTTTGAACAGGAGCTTTAACGGTTTTGTGACATATGATAACTTACCTAAGCCCCGGACCTATCGCATTGGTCAAAAATGAAAATTTCAAAAGTCCCCCTATTTCTGCTTTAAACTTTAGGTACCATTCCAATATGTAGCACTGAGGTGACAGAAGTTTATTTCGGAGCATCCTTTTTGAACAGGAGCTTTAACGGTTTTGTGACATATGATAATTTACCTAAGCCCCGGACCTATCGCGTTGGTCAAAAATGAAAATGTTAAAAGTACCCCTATTTCTGCTTTAAACTTTAGGTACCATTCCAATATGTAGCACTGAGGTGACAGAAGTTGATTTCGGAGCATCATTTTTGAACAGGAGCTTTAACGGTTCTGTGACATATGTTAACTTACCTAAGCCCCGGACCTATCGAATTGGTCAAAAATGAAAATTTTAAAAGTGCACCAATTTCAGCTTTAAACTTTAGGTACCATTCCAAAATGTATCACTGAGGTGACAGAAGTTTATTTCGGAGCATCATTTTTTAACCGGAGCTTTAACGGTTCTGTGACATATGTTAACTTACCTAAGCCCCGGACCTATCGAATTGGTCAAAAATGAAAATTTTAAAAGTGCACCAATTTCAGCTTTAAACTTTAGGTACCATTCCAAAATGTATCACTGAGGTGACATAAGTTTATTTCGGAGCATCATTTTTTAACAGGAGCTTTAACGGTTTTGTGACATATGATAACTTACCTAAGCCCCGGACCTATCGAATTGGTCAAAAATGAAAATTTTAAAAGAGCACCAATTTCAGCTTTAAACTTTAGGTACCATTCCAAAATGTATCACTGAGGTGACAGAAGTTGATTTCGGAGCATGATTTTTGAACAGGAGCTTTAACGGTTTTGTGACATATGATAACTTACCTAAGCCCCGGACCTATTGAATTGGTCAAAAATGAAAATTTCAAAAGTGCCCCTATTTCTGCTTTAAACTTTAGGTACCATTCCAAAATGTATCACTGTGGTGACAGAAGTTGATTTCGGAGCATAATTTTTGAACAGGAGCTTTAACGGTTTTGTGACATATGATAACTTACCTAAGCCCCGGACCTATCGAATTGGTCAAAAATGAAAATTTCAAAGGTCCCCCTATTTCTGCTTTAAACTTTAGGTACCATTCCAAAATGTATCTCTGAGGTTACAGAAGTTGGCTTCTGAGCATCATTTTTGAACAGGAGCTTTAACGGTTCTGTGACATATGATAACTTACATAAGCCCCGGACCTATCGAATTGGTCAAAAATGAAAATTTTAAAATTGCACCAATTTCAGCTTTAAACTTTAGGTACCATTCCAAAATGTATCACTGAGGTGACATAAGTTTATTTCGGAGCATAATTTTTGAACAGGAGCTTTAACGGTTTTGTGACATATGATAACTTACCTAAGCCCCGGACCTATCGAATTGGTAAAAAATGAAAATTTCAAAAGTGCCCCTATTTCTGCTTTAAACTTTAGGTACCATTCCAAAATGTATCACTGAGGTGACAGAAGTTGATTTCGGAGCATAATTTTTGAACAGGAGCTTTAACGGTTTTGTGACATATGATAACTTACCTAAGCCCCGGACCTATCGAATTGGTCAAAAATTAAAATTTCAAAAGTCCCCCTTTTTCTGCTTAAAACTTTAGGTACCATTCCAAAATGTATCACTGAGGTTATAGAAGTTGGCTTCTGAGCATCATTTTTGAACAGGAGCTTTAACGGTTCTGTGACATATGATAACTTACATAAGCCCCGGACCTATCGAATTGGTCAAAAATGAAAATTTTAAAATTGCACCAATTTCAGCTTTAAACTTTAGGTACCATTCCAAAATGTATCACTGAGGTGACATAAGTTTATTTCGGAGCATCATTTTTGAACAGGAGCTTTAACGGTTTTGTGACATATGATAACTTACCTAAGCCCCGGACCTATCGAATTGGTCAAAAATGAAAATTTCAAAAGTGCCCCTATTTCTGCTTTAAACTTTAGGTACAATTACAAAATGTATCACTGAGGTGACAGAAGTTGGCTTAGAAGCATCCTTTTTGAACAAAAGCTTTAACGGTTCTGTGACATATGATAACTTACTTAAGCCCCGGACCTATCGAATTGGTCAAAAATGAAAATTTCAAAAGTGCCCCTATTTCTGCTTTAAACTTTAGGTACCATTCCAAAATGTATCACTGAGGTGACAGAAGTTTATTTCGGAGCATCATTTTTGAACAGGAGCTTTAATGGTTTTGTGACATATGATAATTTACCTAAGCCCCGGACCTATCGCATTGGTCAAAAATGAAAATGTTAAAAGTGCCCGAATTTCTGCTTAAAACTTTAGGTACCATTCCAATATGTAGCACTGAGGTGACAGAAGTTGATTTCGGAGCATAATTTTTGAACAGGAGCTTTAACGGTTTTGTGACATATGATTACTTACCTAAGCCCCGGACCTATCGAATTGGTCAAAAATGAAAATTTTATAAGAGCACCAATTTCAGCTTTAAACTTTAGGTACCATTGCAATATGTAGCACTGAGGTGACAGAAGTTTATTTCGGAGCATAATATTTGAACAGGAGCTTTAACGGTTTTGTGACATATGATAACTTACCTAAGCCCCGGACCTATCGAATTGGTAAAAAATGAAATTTCAAAAGTGCCCCTATTTCTGCTTTAAACTTTAGGTACCATTCCAAAATGTATCACTGAGGTGACAGAAGTTGATTTCCGAGCATAATTTTTGAACAGGAGCTTTAACGGTTTTGTGACATATGATAACTTACCTAAGCCCCGGACCTATCGAATTGGTCAAAAATTTAAATTTCAAAAGTCCCCCTATTTCTGCTTTAAACTTTAGGTACCATTCCAAAATGTATCACTGAGGTTATAGAAGTTGGCTTCTGAGCATCATTTTTGAACAGGAGCTTTAACGGTTCTGTGACATATGATAACTTACATAAGCCCCGGACCTATCGAATTGGTCAAAAATGAAAATTTTAAAATTGCACCAATTTCAGCTTTAAACTTTAGGTACCATTCCAAAATGTATCACTGAGGTGACATAAGTTTATTTCGGAGCATTATTTTTGAACAGGAGCTTTAACGGTTTTGTGACATATGATAACTTACCTAAGCCCCGGACCTATCGAATTGGTCTAAAAGGAACATTTCAAAAGTGCCCCTATTTCTGCTTTAAACTTTAGGTACCATTACAAAATGTATCACTGAGGTGACAGAAGTTGGCTTAGAAGCATCCTTTTTGAACAAAATCTTTAACGGTTCTGTGACATATGATAACTTACTTAAGCCCCAGACCTATCGAATTGGTCAAAAATGAAAATGTCAAAAGTGCCCCTATTTCTGCTTTAAACTTTAGGTACCATTCCAAAATGTATCACTGAGGTGACAGAAGTTTATTTCGGAGCATCATTTTTGAACAGGAGCTTTAATGGTTTTGTGACATATGATAATTTACCTAAGCCCCGGACCTATCGCATTGGTCAAAAATGAAAATGTTAAAAGTGCCCGAATTTCTGCTTAAAACTTTAGGTACCATTCCAATATGTAGCACTGAGGTGACAGAAGTTGATTTCGGAGCATAATTTTTAAACAGGAGCTTTAACGGTTTTGTGACATATAATAACTTACCTAAGCCCCGGACCTATCGCATTGGTCAAAAATGAAAATTTCAAAAGTGCCCCAATTTCTGCTTTAAACTTTAGGTACCATTCCAAAATGTATCACTGAGGTGACAGAAGTTGGCTGTGGAGCATCATTTTTGAACAGGAGCTTTAACGGTTCTGTGACATATGTTAACTTACCTAAGCCCCGGACCTATCGAATTGGTCAAAAATGAAAATTTTAAAAGTGCACCAATTTCAGCTTTAAACTTTAGGTACCATTCCAAAATGTATCACTGAGGTGACAGAAGTTTATTTCGGAGCATCCTTTTTGAACAGGAGCTTTAACGGTTTTGTGACATATGATAACTTACCTAAGCCCCGGACCTGTCGCATTGGTCAAAAATGAAAATTTGAAAAGTGCCCGAATTTCTGGTTTAAACTTTAGGTACCATTCCAATATGTAGCACTGAGGTGACAGAAGTTAATTTCGGAGCATACATTTTGAACAGGAGCTTTAACGGTTTTGTGACATATGATAACTTACCTAAGCCCCGGACCTATCGCATTGGTCAAAAATGAAAATTTCAAAAGTCCCCCTATTTCTGCTTTAAACTTTAGGTACCATTCCAATATGTAGCACTGAGGTGACAGAAGTTTATTTCGGAGCATCCTTTTTGAACAGGAGCTTTAACGGTTTTGTGACATATGATAACTTACCTAAGCCCCGGACCTATCGCATTGGTCAAAAATGAAAATTTCAAAAGTCCCCCTATTTCTGCTTTAAACTTTAGGTACCATTCCAATATGTAGCACTGAGGTGACAGAAGTTTATTTCGGAGCATCCTTTTTGAACAGGAGCTTTAACGGTTTTGTGACATATGATAATTTACCTAAGCCCCGGACCTATCGCGTTGGTCAAAAATGAAAATGTTAAAAGTACCCCTATTTCTGCTTTAAACTTTAGGTACCATTCCAATATGTAGCACTGAGGTGACAGAAGTTGATTTCGGAGCATCATTTTTGAACAGGAGCTTTAACGGTTCTGTGACATATGTTAACTTACCTAAGCCCCGGACCTATCGAATTGGTCAAAAATGAAAATTTTAAAAGTGCACCAATTTCAGCTTTAAACTTTAGGTACCATTCCAAAATGTATCACTGAGGTGACATAAGTTTATTTCGGAGCATCATTTTTTAACCGGAGCTTTAACGGTTCTGTGACATATGTTAACTTACCTAAGCCCCGGACTTATCGAATTGGTCAAAAATGAAAATTTTAAAAGTGCACCAATTTCAGCTTTAAACTTTAGGTACCATTCCAAAATGTATCACTGAGGTGACATAAGTTTATTTCGGAGCATCATTTTTTAACAGGAGCTTTAACGGTTTTGTGACATATGATAACTTACCTAAGCCCCGGACCTATCGAATTGGTCAAAAATGAAAATTTTAAAAGAGCACCAATTTCAGCTTTAAACTTTAGGTACCATTCCAAAATGTATCACTGAGGTGACAGAAGTTGATTTCGGAGCATCATTTTTGAACAGGAGCTTTAACGGTTTTGTGACATATGATAACTTACCTAAGCCCCGGACCTATTGAATTGGTCAAAAATGAAAATTTCAAAAGTGCCCCTATTTCTGCTTTAAACTTTAGGTACCATTCCAAAATGTATCACTGTGGTGACAGAAGTTGATTTCGGAGCATAATTTTTGAACAGGAGCTTTAACGGTTTTGTGACATATGATAACTTACCTAAGCCCCGGACCTATCGAATTGGTCAAAAATGAAAATTTCAAAGGTCCCCCTATTTCTGCTTTAAACTTTAGGTACCATTCCAAAATGTATCTCTGAGGTTACAGAAGTTGGCTTCTGAGCATCATTTTTGAACAGGAGCTTTAACGGTTCTGTGACATATGATAACTTACATAAGCCCCGGACCTATCGAATTGGTCAAAAATGAAAATTTAAAAATTGCACCAATTTCAGCTTTAAACTTTAGGTACCATTCCAAAATGTATCACTGAGGTGACATAAGTTTATTTCGGAGCATAATTTTTGAACAGGAGCTTTAACGGTTTTGTGACATATGATAACTTACCTAAGCCCCGGACCTATCGAATTGGTAAAAAATGAAAATTTCAAAAGTGCCCCTATTTCTGCTTTAAACTTTAGGTACCATTCCAAAATGTATCACTGAGTTGACAGAAGTTGATTTCGGAGCATAATTTTTGAACAGGAGCTTTAACGGTTTTGTGACATATGATAACTTACCTAAGCCCCGGACCTATCGAATTGGTCAAAAATTAAAATTTCAAAAGTCCCCCTATTTCTGCTTTAAACTTTAGGTACCATTCCAAAATGTATCACTGAGGTTATAGAAGTTGGCTTCTGAGCATCATTTTTGAACAGGAGCTTTAACGGTTCTGTGACATATGATAACTTACATAAGCCCCGGACCTATCGAATTGGTCAAAAATGAAAATTTTAAAATTGCACCAATTTCAGCTTTAAACTTTAGGTACCATTCCAAAATGTATCACTGAGGTGACATAAGTTTATTTCGGAGCATCATTTTTGAACAGGAGCTTTAACGGTTTTGTGACATATGATAACTTACCTAAGCCCCGGACCTATCGAATTGGTCAAAAATGAAAATTTCAAAAGTGCCCCTATTTCTGCTTTAAACTTTAGGTACAATTACAAAATGTATCACTGAGGTGACAGAAGTTGGCTTAGAAGCATCCTTTTTGAACAAAAGCTTTAACGGTTCTGTGACATATGATAACTTACTTAAGCCCCGGACCTATCGAATTGGTCAAAAATGAAAATTTCAAAAGTGCCCCTATTTCTGCTTTAAACTTTAAGTACCATTCCAAAATGTATCACTGAGGTGACAGAAGTTGATTTCGGAGCATAATTTTTGAACAGGAGCTTTAACGGTTTTGTGACATATGATTACTTACCTAAGCCCCGGACCTATCGAATTGGTCAAAAATGAAAATTTTATAAGAGCACCAATTTCAGCTTTAAACTTTAGGTACCATTGCAATATGTAGCACTGAGGTGACAGAAGTTTATTTCGGAGCATAATTTTTGAACAGGAGCTTTAACGGTTTTGTGACATATGATAACTTACCTAAGCCCCGGACCTATCGAATTGGTAAAAAATGAAAATTTCAAAAGTGCCCCTATTTCTGCTTTAAACTTTAGGTACCATTCCAAAATGTATCACTGAGGTGACAGAAGTTGATTTCGGAGCATAATTTTTGAACAGGAGCTTTAACGGTTTTGTGACATATGATAACTTACCTAAGCCCCAGACCTATCGAATTGGTCAAAAATTAAAATTTCAAAAGTCCCCCTATTTCTGCTTTAAACTTTAGGTACCATTCCAAAATGTATCACTGAGGTTATAGAAGTTGGCTTCTGAGCATCATTTTTTAACAGGAGCTTTAACGGTTCTGTGACATATGATAACTTACATAAGCCCCGGACCTATCGAATTGGTCAAAAATGAAAATTTTAAAATTGCACCAATTTCAGCTTTAATCTTTAGGTACCATTCCAAAATGTATCACTGAGGTGACATAAGTTTATTTCGGAGCATCATTTATGAACAGGAGCTTTAACGGTTTTGTGACATATGATAACTTACCTAAGCCCCGGACCTATCGAATTGGTCAAAAAGGAACATTTCAAAAGTGCCCCTATTTCTGCTTTAAACTTTAGGTACCATTACAAAATGTATCACTGAGGTGACAGAAGTTGGCTTAGAAGCATCCTTTTTGAACAAAATCTTTAACGGTTCTGTGACATATGATAACTTACTTAAGCCCCAGACCTATCGAATTGGTCAAAAATGAAAATGTCAAAAGTGCCCCTATTTCTGCTTTAAACTTTAGCTACCATTCCAAAATGTATCACTGAGGTGACATAAGTTTATTTCAGAGCATATTTTTGAACAGGAGCTTTAACGGTTTTGTGACATATGATAACTTACCTAAGCCCCGGACCTATCGAATTGGTCAAAAATGAAAATTTCAAAAGTGCCCCTATTTCTGCTTTAAACTTTAGGTACCATTCCAAAATGTATCACTGAGGTGACAGAAGTTGGTTTCTGAGCATCATTTTTGAACAGGAGCTTTAATGGTTTTGTGACATATGATAACTTACCTAAGCCCCGGACCTATCGAATTGGTTAAAAATGAAAATTTTAAAAGTGCCCCAATTTCTGCTTTAAACTTTAGGTACCATTGCAATATGTAGCACTGAGGTGACAGAAGTTGATTTCGGAGCACAATTTTTGAACAGGAGCTTTAACGGTTTTGTGACATATGATAACTTACCTAAGCCCCAGACCTATCGCATTGGTCAAAAATGTAAATTTCAAAAGTCCCCCTATTTCTGCTTTAAACTTTAGGTACCATTCCAATATGTAGCACTGAGGTGACAGAAGTTTATTTCGGAGCATCCTTTTTGAACAGGAGCTTTAACGGTTTTGTGACATGATAACTTACCTAAGCCCCGGACCTATCGAATTGGTCAAAAATGAAAATTTCAAAAGTGACCCTATTTCTGCTTTAAACTTTAGGTACCATTCCAATATGTAGCACTGAGGTGACAGAAGTTTATTTCGGAGCATCATTTTTGAACAGGAGCTTTAACGGTTTTGTGACATATGATAATTTACCTAAGCCCCGGACCTATCGCATTGGTCAAAAATTAAAATTTCAAAAGTGCCCCTATTTCTGCTTTAAACTTTAGGTACCATTCCAAAATGTATCACTGAGGTGACAGAAGTTGATTTCGGAGCATAATTTTTGAACAGGAGCTTTAACGGTTTTGTGACATATGATAACTTACCTAAGCCCCGGACCTATCGAATTGGTAAAAAATGAAAATTTCAAAAGTCCCCCTATATCTGCTTTAAACTGTAGGTACCATTCCAAAATGTATCACTGCGGTGACAGAAGTTAATTTCGGAGCATAATTTTTGAACAGGAGCTTTAACGGTTTTGTGACATATGATAACTTACCTAAGCCCCGGACCTATCGCATTGGTCAAAAATGAAAATTTCAAAAGTCCCCCTATTTCTGCTTTAAACTTTAGGTACCATTCCAAAATGTATCACTGAGGTGACAGAAGTTTATTTCGAAGCATCATTTTTGAACAGGAGCTTTAACGGTTTTGTGACATATGATAATTTACCTAAGCCCCGGACCTATCGCATTGGTCAAAAATGAAAATGTTAAAAGTGCCCCAATTTCTGCTTAAAACTTTAGGTACCATTCCAATATGTAGCACTGAGGTGACAGAAGTTGATTTCGGAGCATAATTTTTAAACAGGAGCTTTAACGGTTTTGTGACATATAATAACTTACCTAAGTCCCGGACCTATCGCATTGGTCAAAAATGAAAATTTCAAAAGTGCCCCAATTTCTGCTTTAAACTTTAGGTACCATTCCAAAATGTATCACTGAGGTGACAGAAGTTGGCTGTGGAGCATCATTTTTGAACAGGAGCTTTAACGGTTCTGTGACATATGTTAACTTACCTAAGCCCCGGACCTATCGAATTGGTCAAAAATGAAAATTTTAAAAGTGCACCAATTTCAGCTTTAAACTTTAGGTACCATTCCAAAATGTATCACTGAGGTGACAGAAGTTTATTTCGGAGCATCCTTTTTGAACAGGAGCTTTAACGGTTTTGTGACATATGATAACTTACCTAAGCCCCGGACCTGTCGCATTGGTCAAAAATGAAAATTTGAAAAGTGCCCGAATTTCTGGTTTAAACTTTAGGTACCATTCCAATATGTAGCACTGAGGTGACAGAAGTTAATTTCGGAGCATACATTTTGAACAGGAGCTTTAACGGTTTTGTGACATATGATAACTTACCTAAGCCCCGGACCTATCGCATTGGTCAAAAATGAAAATTTCAAAAGTCCCCCTATTTCTGCTTTAAACTTTAGGTACCATTCCAATATGTAGCACTGAGGTGACAGAAGTTTATTTCGGAGCATCCTTTTTGAACAGGAGCTTTAACGGTTTTGTGACATATGATAACTTACCTAAGCCCCGGACCTATCGCATTGGTCAAAAATGAAAATTTCAAAAGTCCCCCTATTTCTGCTTTAAACTTTAGGTACCATTCCAATATGTAGCACTGAGGTGACAGAAGTTTATTTCGGAGCATCCTTTTTGAACAGGAGCTTTAACGGTTTTGTGACATATGATAATTTACCTAAGCCCCGGACCTATCGCATTGGTCAAAAATGAAAATGTTAAAAGTACCCCTATTTCTGCTTTAAACTTTAGGTGCCATTCCAATATGTAGCACTGAGGTGACAGAAGTTGATTTCGGAGCATCATTTTTAAACAGGAGCTTTAACGGTTTTGTGACATATAAAAACTTACCTAAGCCCCGGACCTATCGAATTGGTCAAAAATGAAAATTTCAAAAGTGCCACAATTTCTGCTTTAAACTTTAGGTACCTTTTCAAAATGTATCACTGAGGTGACAGAAGTTGGCTTTGGAGCATCATTTTTGAACAGGAGCTTTAACGGTTCTGTGACATATGTTAACTTACCTAAGCCCCGGACCTATTGAATTGGTCAAAAATGAAAATTTTAAAAGTGCACCAATTTCAGCTTTAAACTTTAGGTACCATTCCAAAATGTATCACTGAGGTGACAGAAGTTTATTTCGGAGCATCCTTTTTGAACAGGAGCTTTAACGGTTTTGTGACATATGATAACTTACCTAAGCCCCGTACCTGTCGCATTGGTCAAAAATGAAAATTTGAAAAGTGCCCGAATTTCTGGTTTAAACTTTAGGTACCATTCCAATATGTAGCACTGAGGTGACAGAAGTTAATTTCGGAGCATACATTTTGAACAGGAGCTTTAACGGTTTTGTGACATATGATAACTTACCTAAGCCCCGGACCTATCGCATTGGTCAAAAATGAAAATTTCAAAAGTCCCCCTATTTCTGCTTTAAACTTTAGGTACCATTCCAATATGTAGCACTGAGGTGACAGAAGTTTATTTCGGAGCATCCTTTTTGAACAGGAGCTTTAACGGTTTTGTGACATATGATAACTTACCTAAGCCCCGGACCTATCGCATTGGTCAAAAATGAAAATTTCAAAAGTCCCCCTATTTCTGCTTTAAACTTTAGGTACCATTCCAATATGTAGCACTGAGGTGACAGAAGTTTATTTCGGAGCATCCTTTTTGAACAGGAGCTTTAACGGTTTTGTGACATATGATAATTTACCTAAGCCCCGGACCTATCGCATTGGTCAAAAATGAAAATGTTAAAAGTACCCCTATTTCTGCTTTAAACTTTAGGTGCCATTCCAATATGTAGCACTGAGGTGACAGAAGTTGATTTCGGAGCATCATTTTTAAACGGGAGCTTTAACGGTTTTGTGACATATAAAAACATGCCTAAGCCCCGGACCTATCGAATTGGTCAAAAATGAAAATTTCAAAAGTGCCACAATTTCTGCTTTAAACTTTAGGTACCTTTTCAAAATGTATCACTGAGGTGACAGAAGTTGGCTTTGGAGCATCATTTTTGAACAGGAGCTTTAACGGTTCTGTGACATATGTTAACTTACCTAAGCCCCGGACCTATCGAATTGGTCAAAAATGAAAATTTTAAAAGTGCACCAATTTCAGCTTTAAACTTTAGGTACCATTCCAAAATGTATCACTGAGGTGACATAAGTTTATTTCGGAGCATCATTTTTTAACAGGAGCTTTAATGGTTTTGTGACATATGATAACTTACCTAAGCCCCGGACCTATCGAATTGGTCAAAAATGAAAATTTTAAAAGAGCACCAATTTCAGCTTTAAACTTTAGGTACCATTGCAATATGTAGCACTGAGGTGACAGAAGTTTATTTTGGAGCATAATTTTTGAACAGGAGCTTTAACGGTTTTGTGACATATGATAACTTACCTAAGCCCCGGACCTATCGAATTGGTCAAAAATGAAAATTTCAAAAGTGCCCCTATTTCTGCTTTAAACTTTAGGTACCATTCCAAAATGTATCACTGAGGTGACAGAAGTTGATTTCGAAGCATAATTTTTGAACAGGAGCTTTAACGGTTTTGTGACATATGATAACTTACCTAAGCCCCGGACCTATTGAATTGGTCAAAAATTAAAATTTCAAAAGTGCCCCTATTTCTGCTTTAAACTTTAGGTACCATTCCAAAATGTATCACTGTGGTGACAGAAGTTGATTTCGGAGCATAATTTTTGAACAGGAGCTTTAACGGTTTTGTGACATATGATAACTTACCTAAGCCCCGGACCTATCGAATTGGTCAAAAATGAAAATTTCAAAAGTCCCCCTATTTCTGCTTTAAACTTTAGGTACCATTCCAAAATGTATCTCTGAGGTTACAGAAGTTGGCTTCTGAGCATCATTTTTGAACAGGAGCTTTAACGGTTCTGTGACATATGATAACTTACATAAGCCCCGGACCTATCGAATTGGTCAAAAATGAAAATTTTAAAATTGCACCAATTTCAGCTTTAAACTTTAGGTACCATTCCAAAATGTATCACTGAGGTGACATAAGTTTATTTCGGAGCATCATTTTTGAACAGGAGCTTTAACGGTTTTGTGACATATGATAACTTACCTAAGCCCCGGACCTATCGAATTATTCAAAAATGAAAATTTCAAAAGTGCCCCTATTTCTGCTTTAAACTTTAGGTACAATTACAAAATGTATCACTGAGGTGACAGAAGTTGGCTTAGAAGCATCCTTTTTGAACAAAAGCTTTAACGGTTCTGTGACATATGATAACTTACTTAAGCCCCGGACCTATCGAATTGGTCAAAAATGAAAATTTCAAAAGTGCCCCTATTTCTGCTTTAAACTTTAAGTACCATTCCAAAATGTATCACTGAGGTGACAGAAGTTGATTTCGGAGCATAATTTTTGAACAGGAGCTTTAACGGTTTTGTGACATATGATTACTTACCTAAGCCCCGGACCTATCGAATTGGTCAAAAATGAAAATTTTATAAGAGCACCAATTTCAGCTTTAAACTTTAGGTACCATTGCAATATGTAGCACTGAGGTGACAGAAGTTTATTTCGGAGCATAATTTTTGAACAGGAGCTTTAACGGTTTTGTGACATATGATAACTTACCTAAGCCCCGGACCTATCGAATTGGTAAAAAATGAAAATTTCAAAAGTGCCCCTATTTCTGCTTTAAACTTTAGGTACCATTCCAAAATGTATCACTGAGGTGACAGAAGTTGATTTCGGAGCATAATTTTTGAACAGGAGCTTTAACGGTTTTGTGACATATGATAACTTACCTAAGCCCCAGACCTATCGAATTGGTCAAAAATTAAAATTTCAAAAGTCCCCCTATTTCTGCTTTAAACTTTAGGTACCATTCCAAAATGTATCACTGAGGTTATAGAAGTTGGCTTCTGAGCATCATTTTTTAACAGGAGCTTTAACGGTTCTGTGACATATGATAACTTACATAAGCCCCGGACCTATCGAATTGGTCAAAAATGAAAATTTTAAAATTGCACCAATTTCAGCTTTAAACTTTAGGTACCATTCCAAAATGTATCACTGAGGTGACATAAGTTTATTTCGGAGCATCATTTTTGAACAGGAGCTTTAACGGTTTTGTGACATATGATAACTTACCTAAGCCCCGGACCTATCGAATTGGTCAAAAAGGAACATTTCAAAAGTGCCCCTATTTCTGCTTTAAACTTTAGGTACCATTACAAAATGTATCACTGAGGTGACAGAAGTTGGCTTAGAAGCATCCTTTTTGAACAAAATCTTTAACGGTTCTGTGACATATGATAACTTACTTAAGCCCCAGACCTATCGAATTGGTCAAAAATGAAAATGTCAAAAGTGCCCCTATTTCTGCTTTAAATTTTAGCTACCATTCCAAAATGTATCACTGAGGTGACATAAGTTTATTTCAGAGCATATTTTTGAACAGGAGCTTTAACGGTTTTGTGACATATGATAACTTACCTAAGCCCCGGACCTATCGAATTGGTCAAAAATGAAAATTTCAAAAGTGCCCCTATTTCTGCTTTAAACTTTAGGTACCATTCCAAAATGTATCACTGAGGTGACAGAAGTTGGCTTCTGAGCATCATTTTTGAACAGGAGCTTTAATGGTTTTGTGACATATGATAACTTACCTAAGCCCCGGACCTATCGAATTGGTTAAAAATGAAAATTTTAAAAGTGCCCCAATTTCTGCTTTAAACTTTAGGTACCATTGCAATATGTAGCACTGAGGTGACAGAAGTTGATTTCGGAGCACAATTTTTGAACAGGAGCTTTAACGGTTTTGTGACATATGATAACTTACCTAAGCCCCAGACCTATCGCATTGGTCAAAAATGTAAATTTCAAAAGTCCCCCTATTTCTGCTTTAAACTTTAGGTACCATTCCAATATGTAGCACTGAGGTGACAGAAGTTTATTTCGGAGCATCCTTTTTGAACAGGAGCTTTAACGGTTTTGTGACATGATAACTTACCTAAGCCCCGGACCTATCGAATTGGTCAAAAATGAAAATTTCAAAAGTGACCCTATTTCTGCTTTAAACTTTAGGTACCATTCCAAAATGTATCACTGAGGTGACAGAAGTTTATTTCGGAGCATCATTTTTGAACAGGAGCTTTAACGGTTTTGTGACATATGATAATTTACCTAAGCCCCGGACCTATCGCATTGGTCAAAAATGAAAATGTTAAAAGTGCCCCAATTTCTGCTTAAAACTTTAGGTACCATTCCAATATGTAGCACTGAGGTGACAGAAGTTGATTTCGGAGCATAATTTTTAAACAGGAGCTTTAACGGTTTTGTGACATATAATAACTTACCTAAGTCCCGGACCTATCGCATTGGTCAAAAATGAAAATTTCAAAAGTGCCCCAATTTCTGCTTTAAACTTTAGGTACCATTCCAAAATGTATCACTGAGGTGACAGAAGTTGGCTGTGGAGCATCATTTTTGAACAGGAGCTTTAACGGTTCTGTGACATATGTTAACTTACCTAAGCCCCGGACCTATCGAATTGGTCAAAAATGAAAATTTTAAAAGTGCACCAATTTCAGCTTTAAACTTTAGGTACCATTCCAAAATGTATCACTGAGGTGACAGAAGTTTATTTCGGAGCATCCTTTTTGAACAGGAGCTTTAACGGTTTTGTGACATATGATAACTTACCTAAGCCCCGGACCTGTCGCATTGGTCAAAAATGAAAATTTGAAAAGTGCCCGAATTTCTGGTTTAAACTTTAGGTACCATTCCAATATGTAGCACTGAGGTGACAGAAGTTAATTTCGGAGCATACATTTTGAACAGGAGCTTTAACGGTTTTGTGACATATGATAACTTACCTAAGCCCCGGACCTATCGCATTGGTCAAAAATGAAAATTTCAAAAGTCCCCCTATTTCTGCTTTAAACTTTAGGTACCATTCCAATATGTAGCACTGAGGTGACAGAAGTTTATTTCGGAGCATCCTTTTTGAACAGGAGCTTTAACGGTTTTGTGACATATGATAACTTACCTAAGCCCCGGACCTATCGCATTGGTCAAAAATGAAAATTTCAAAAGTCCCCCTATTTCTGCTTTAAACTTTAGGTACCATTCCAATATGTAGCACTGAGGTGACAGAAGTTTATTTCGGAGCATCCTTTTTGAACAGGAGCTTTAACGGTTTTGTGACATATGATAATTTACCTAAGCCCCGGACCTATCGCATTGGTCAAAAATGAAAATGTTAAAAGTACCCCTATTTCTGCTTTAAACTTTAGGTGCCATTCCAATATGTAGCACTGAGGTGACAGAAGTTGATTTCGGAGCATAATTTTTGAACAGGAGCTTTAACGGTTTTGTGACATATGATAACTTACCTAAGCCCCAGACCTATCGAATTGGTCAAAAATTAAAATTTCAAAAGTCCCCCTATTTCTGCTTTAAACTTTAGGTACCATTCCAAAATGTATCACTGAGGTTATAGAAGTTGGCTTCTGAGCATCATTTTTTAACAGGAGCTTTAACGGTACTGTGACATATGATAACTTACATAAGCCCCGGACCTATCGAATTGGTCAAAAATGAAAATTTTAAAATTGCACCAATTTCAGCTTTAAACTTTAGGTACCATTCCAAAATGTATCACTGAGGTGACATAAGTTTATTTCGGAGCATCATTTTTGAACAGGAGCTTTAACGGTTTTGTGACATATGATAACTTACCTAAGCCCCGGACCTATCGAATTGGTCAAAAAGGAACATTTCAAAAGTGCCCCTATTTCTGCTTTAAACTTTAGGTACCATTACAAAATGTATCACTGAGGTGACAGAAGTTGGCTTAGAAGCATCCTTTTTGAACAAAATCTTTAACGGTTCTGTGACATATGATAACTTACTTAAGCCCCAGACCTATCGAATTGGTCAAAAATGAAAATGTCAAAAGTGCCCCTATTTCTGCTTTAAATTTTAGCTACCATTCCAAAATGTATCACTGAGGTGACATAAGTTTATTTCAGAGCATATTTTTGAACAGGAGCTTTAACGGTTTTGTGACATATGATAACTTACCTAAGCCCCGGACCTATCGAATTGGTCAAAAATGAAAATTTCAAAAGTGCCCCTATTTCTGCTTTAAACTTTAGGTACCATTCCAAAATGTATCACTGAGGTGACAGAAGTTGGCTTCTGAGCATCATTTTTGAACAGGAGCTTTAATGGTTTTGTGACATATGATAACTTACCTAAGCCCCGGACCTATCGAATTGGTTAAAAATGAAAATTTTAAAAGTGCCCCAATTTCTGCTTTAAACTTTAGGTACCATTGCAATATGTAGCACTGAGGTGACAGAAGTTGATTTCGGAGCACAATTTTTGAACAGGAGCTTTAACGGTTTTGTGACATATGATAACTTACCTAAGCCCCAGACCTATCGCATTGGTCAAAAATGTAAATTTCAAAAGTCCCCCTATTTCTGCTTTAAACTTTAGGTACCATTCCAATATGTAGCACTGAGGTGACAGAAGTTTATTTCGGAGCATCCTTTTTGAACAGGAGCTTTAACGGTTTTGTGACATGATAACTTACCTAAGCCCCGGACCTATCGAATTGGTCAAAAATGAAAATTTCAAAAGTGACCCTATTTCTGCTTTAAACTTTAGGTACCATTCCAAAATGTATCACTGAGGTGACAGAAGTTTATTTCGGAGCATCATTTTTGAACAGGAGCTTTAACGGTTTTGTGACATATGATAATTTACCTAAGCCCCGGACCTATCGCATTGGTCAAAAATGAAAATGTTAAAAGTGCCCCAATTTCTGCTTAAAACTTTAGGTACCATTCCAATATGTAGCACTGAGGTGACAGAAGTTGATTTCGGAGCATAATTTTTAAACAGGAGCTTTAACGGTTTTGTGACATATAATAACTTACCTAAGTCCCGGACCTATCGCATTGGTCAAAAATGAAAATTTCAAAAGTGCCCCAATTTCTGCTTTAAACTTTAGGTACCATTCCAAAATGTATCACTGAGGTGACAGAAGTTGGCTGTGGAGCATCATTTTTGAACAGGAGCTTTAACGGTTCTGTGACATATGTTAACTTACCTAAGCCCCGGACCTATCGAATTGGTCAAAAATGAAAATTTTAAAAGTCCCCCTATTTCTGCTTTAAACTTTAGGTACCATTCCAAAATGTATCACTGAGGTGACAGAAGTTTATTTCGGAGCATCCTTTTTGAACAGGAGCTTTAACGGTTTTGTGACATATGATAATTTACCTAAGCCCCGGACCTATCGCATTGGTCAAAAATGAAAATGTTAAAAGTACCCCTATTTCTGCTTTAAACTTTAGGTGCCATTCCAATATGTAGCACTGAGGTGACAGAAGTTGATTTCGGAGCATCATTTTTAAACAGGAGCTTTAACGGTTTTGTGACATATAAAAACTTACCTAAGCCCCGGACCTATCGAATTGGTCAAAAATGAAAATTTCAAAAGTGCCACAATTTCTGCTTTAAACTTTAGGTACCTTTTCAAAATGTATCACTGAGGTGACAGAAGTTGGCTTTGGAGCATCATTTTTGAACAGGAGCTTTAACGGTTCTGTGACATATGTTAACTTACCTAAGCCCCGGACCTATCGAATTGGTCAAAAATGAAAATTTTAAAAGTGCACCAATTTCAGCTTTAAACTTTAGGTACCATTCCAAAATGTATCACTGAGGTGACAGAAGTTTATTTCGGAGCATCCTTTTTGAACAGGAGCTTTAACGGTTTTGTGACATATGATAACTTACCTAAGCCCCGGACCTGTCGCATTGGTCAAAAATGAAAATTTGAAAAGTGCCCGAATTTCTGGTTTAAACTTTAGGTACCATTCCAATATGTAGCACTGAGGTGACAGAAGTTAATTTCGGAGCATACATTTTGAACAGGAGCTTTAACGGTTTTGTGACATATGATAACTTACCTAAGCCCCGGACCTATCGCATTGGTCAAAAATGAAAATTTCAAAAGTCCCCCTATTTCTGCTTTAAACTTTAGGTACCATTCCAATATGTAGCACTGAGGTGACAGAAGTTTATTTCGGAGCATCCTTTTTGACAGGAGCTTTAACGGTTTTGTGACATATGATAACTTACCTAAGCCCCGGACCTATCGCATTGGTCAAAAATGAAAATTTCAAAAGTCCCCCTATTTCTGCTTTAAACTTTAGGTACCATTCCAATATGTAGCACTGAGGTGACAGAAGTTTATTTCGGAGCATCCTTTTTGAACAGGAGCTTTAACGGTTTTGTGACATATGATAATTTACCTAAGCCCCGGACCTATCGCATTGGTCAAAAATGAAAATGTTAAAAGTACCCCTATTTCTGCTTTAAACTTTAGGTGCCATTCCAATATGTAGCACTGAGGTGACAGAAGTTGATTTCGGAGCATCATTTTTAAACAGGAGCTTTAACGGTTTTGTGACATATAAAAACTTGCCTAAGCCCCGGACCTATCGAATTGGTCAAAAATGAAAATTTCAAAAGTGCCACAATTTCTGCTTTAAACTTTAGGTACCTTTTCAAAATGTATCACTGAGGTGACAGAAGTTGGCTTTGGAGCATAATTTTTGAACAGGAGCTTTAACGGTTCTGTGACATATGTTAACTTACCTAAGCCCCGGACCTATCGAATTCGTCAAAAATGAAAATTTTAAAAGTGCACCAATTTCAGCTTTAAACTTTAGGTACCATTCCAAAATGTATCACTGAGGTGACAGAAGTTTATTTCGGAGCATCCTTTTTGAACAGGAGCTTTAACGGTTTTGTGACATATGATAACTTACCTAAGCCCCGGACCTGTCGCATTGGTCAAAAATGAAAATTTGAAAAGTGCCCGAATTTCTGGTTTAAACTTTAGGTACCATTCCAATATGTAGCACTGAGGTGACAGAAGTTAATTTCGGAGCATACATTTTGAACAGGAGCTTTAACGGTTTTGTGACATATGATAACTTACCTAAGCCCCGGACCTATTGCATTGGTCAAAAATGAAAATTTCAAAAGTCCCCCTATTTCTGCTTTAAACTTTAGGTACCATTCCAATATGTAGCACTGAGGTGACAGAAGTTTATTTCGGAGCATCCTTTTTGAACAGGAGCTTTAACGGTTTTGTGACATATGATAACTTACCTAAGCCCCGGACCTATCGCATTGGTCAAAAATGAAAATTTCAAAAGTCCCCCTATTTCTGCTTTAAACTTTAGGTACCATTCCAATATGTAGCACTGAGGTGACAGAAGTTTATTTCGGAGCATCCTTTTTTAACAGGAGCTTTAACGGTTTTGTGACATATGATAATTTACCTAAGCCCCGGACCTATCGCATTGGTCAAAAATGAAAATGTTAAAAGTACCCCTATTTCTGCTTTAAACTTTAGGTGCCATTCCAATATGTAGCACTGAGGTGACAGAAGTTGATTTCGGAGCATCATTTTTAAACAGGAGCTTTAACGGTTTTGTGACATATAAAAACTTGCCTAAGCCCCGGACCTATCGAATTGGTCAAAAATGAAAATTTCAAAAGTGCCACAATTTCTGCTTTAAACTTTAGGTACCTTTTCAAAATGTATCACTGAGGTGACAGAAGTTGGCTTTGGAGCATCATTTTTGAACAGGAGCTTTAACGGTTCTGTGACATATGTTAACTTACCTAAGCCCCGGACCTATCGAATTGGTCAAAAATGAAAATTTTAAAAGTGCACCAATTTCAGCTTTAAACTTTAGGTACCATTCCAAAATGTATCACTGAGGTGACATAAGTTTATTTCGGAGCATCATTTTTTAACAGGAGCTTTAATGGTTTTGTGACATATGATAACTTACCTAAGCCCCGGACCTATCGAATTGGTCAAAAATGAAAATTTTAAAAGAGCACCAATTTCAGCTTTAAACTTTAGGTACCATTGCAATATGTAGCACTGAGGTGACAGAAGTTTATTTTGGAGCATAATTTTTGAACAGGAGCTTTAACGGTTTTGTGACATATGATAACTTACCTAAGCCCCGGACCTATCGAATTGGTCAAAAATGAAAATTTCAAAAGTGCCCCTATTTCTGCTTTAAACTTTAGGTACCATTCCAAAATGTATCACTGAGGTGACAGAAGTTGATTTCGGAGCATAATTTTTGAACAGGAGCTTTAACGGTTTTGTGACATATGATAACTTACCTAAGCCCCGGACCTATTGAATTGGTCAAAAATGAAAATTTCAAAAGTGCCCCTATTTCTGCTTTAAACTTTAGGTACCATTCCAAAATGTATCACTGTGGTGACAGAAGTTGATTTCGGAGCATAATTTTTGAACAGGAGCTTTAACGGTTTTGTGACATATGATAACTTACCTAAGCCCCGGACCTATCGAATTGGTCAAAAATGAAAATTTCAAAAGTCCCCCTATTTCTGCTTTAAACTTTAGGTACCATTCCAAAATGTATCTCTGAGGTTACAGAAGTTGGCTTCTGAGCATCATTTTTGAACAGGAGCTTTAACGGTTCTGTGACATATGATAACTTACATAAGCCCCGGACCTATCGAATTGGTCAAAAATGAAAATTTTAAAATTGCACCAATTTCAGCTTTAAACTTTAGGTACCATTCCAAAATGTATCACTGAGGTGACATAAGTTTATTTCGGAGCATCATTTTTGAACAGGAGCTTTAACGGTTTTGTGACATATGATAACTTACCTAAGCCCCGGACCTATCGAATTGGTCAAAAATGAAAATTTCAAAAGTGCCCCTATTTCTGCTTTAAACTTTAGGTACCATTACAAAATGTATCACTGAGGTGACAGAAGTTGGCTTAGAAGCATCCTTTTTGAACAAAAGCTTTAACGGTTCTGTGACATATGATAACTTACTTAAGCCCCGGACCTATCAAATTGGTCAAAAATGAAAATTTCAAAAGTGCCCCTATTTCTGCTTTAAACTTTAAGTACCATTCCAAAATGTATCACTGAGGTGACAGAAGTTGATTTCGGAGCATAATTTTTGAACAGGAGCTTTAACGGTTTTGTGACATATGATAACTTACCTAAGCCCCGGACCTATCGAATTGGTCAAAAAATGAAAATTTCAAAAGTGCCCCTATTTCTGCTTTAAACTTTAGGTACCATTCCAAAATGTATCACTGAGGTGACATAAGTTTATTTCGGAGCATCATTTTTGAACAGGAGCTTTAACGGTTTTGTGACATATGATTACTTACCTAAGCCCCGGACCTATCGAATTGGTCAAAAATGAAAATTTTATAAGAGCACCAATTTCAGCTTTAAACTTTAGGTACCATTGCAATATGTAGCACTGAGGTGACAGAAGTTTATTTTGGAGCATAATTTTTGAACAGGAGCTTTAACGGTTTTGTGACATATGATAACTTACCTAAGCCCCGGACCTATCGAATTGGTCAAAAATGAAAATTTCAAAAGTGCCCCTATTTCTGCTTTAAACTTTAGGTACCATTCCAAAATGTATCACTGAGGTGACAGAAGTTGATTTCGGAGCATAATTTTTGAACAGGAGCTTTAACGGTTTTGTGACATATGATAACTTACCTAAGCCCCGGACCTATTGAATTGGTCAAAAATGAAAATTTCAAAAGTGCCCCTATTTCTGCTTTAAACTTTAGGTACCATTCCAAAATGTATCACTGTGGTGACAGAAGTTGATTTCGGAGCATAATTTTTGAACAGGAGCTTTAACGGTTTTGTGACATATGATAACTTACCTAAGCCCCGGACCTATCGAATTGGTCAAAAATGAAAATTTCAAAAGTCCCCCTATTTCTGCTTTAAACTTTAGGTACCATTCCAAAATGTATCTCTGAGGTTACAGAAGTTGGCTTCTGAGCATCATTTTTGAACAGGAGCTTTAACGGTTCTGTGACATATGATAACTTACATAAGCCCCGGACCTATCGAATTGGTCAAAAATGAAAATTTTAAAATTGCACCAATTTCAGCTTTAAACTTTAGGTACCATTCCAAAATGTATCACTGAGGTGACATAAGTTTATTTCGGAGCATCATTTTTGAACAGGAGCTTTAACGGTTTTGTGACATATGATAACTTACCTAAGCCCCGATCCTATCGAATTGGTCAAAAATGAAAATGTCAAAAGTGCCCCTATTTCTGCTTTAAACTTTAGGTACCATTACAAAATGTATCACTGAGGTGACAGAAGTTGGCTTAGAAGCATCCTTTTTGAACAAAAGCTTTAACGGTTCTGTGACATATGATAACTTACTTAAGCCCCGGACCTATCAAATTGGTCAAAAATGAAAATTTCAAAAGTGCCCCTATTTCTGCTTTAAACTTTAAGTACCATTCCAAAATGTATCACTGAGGTGACAGAAGTTGATTTCGGAGCATAATTTTTGAACAGGAGCTTTAACGGTTTTGTGACATATGATAACTTACCTAAGCCCCGGACCTATCGAATTGGTCAAAAAATGAAAATTTCAAAAGTGCCCCTATTTCTGCTTTAAACTTTAGGTACCATTCCAAAATGTATCACTGAGGTGACATAAGTTTATTTCGGAGCATCATTTTTGAACAGGAGCTTTAACGGTTTTGTGACATATGATTACTTACCTAAGCCCCGGACCTATCGAATTGGTCAAAAATGAAAATTTTATAAGAGCACCAATTTCAGCTTTAAACTTTAGGTACCATTGCAATATGTAGCACTGAGGTGACAGAAGTTTATTTCGGAGCATCATTTTTGAACAGGAGCTTTAACGGTTTTGTGACATATGATAACTTACCTAAGCCCCGGACCTATCGAATTGGTAAAATATGAAAATTTCAAAAGTGCCCCTATTTCTGCTTTAAACTTTAGGTACCATTCCAAAATGTATCACTGAGGTGACAGAAGTTGATTTCGGAGCATAATTTTTGAACAGGAGCTTTAACGGTTTTGTGACATATGATAACTTACCTAAGCCCCGGACCTATTGAATTGGTCAAAAATGAAAATTTCAAAAGTGCCCCTATTTCTGCTTTAAACTTTAGGTACCATTCCAAAATGTATCACTGTGGTGACAGAAGTTGATTTCGGAGCATAATTTTTGTACAGGAGCTTTAACGGTTTTGTGACATATGATAACTTACCTAAGCCCCGGACCTATCGAATTGGTCAAAAATGAAAATTTCAAAAGTCCCCCTATTTCTGCTTTAAACTTTAGGTACCATTCCAAAATGTATCACTGAGGTTATAGAAGTTGGCTTCTGAGCATCATTTTTGAACAGGAGCTTTACCGTTTCTGTGACATATGTTAACTTACATAAGCCCCGGACCTATCGAATTGGTCAAAAATGAAAATTTTCAAATTGCACCAATTTCAGCTTTAAACTTTAGGTACCATTCCAAAATGTATCACTGAGGTGACATAAGTTTATTTCGGAGCATAATTTTTGAACAGGAGCTTTAACGGTTTTGTGACATATGATAACTTACCTAAGCCCCGGACCTATCGAATTGGTCAAAAATGAAAATTTCAAAAGTGCCCCTATTTCTGTTTTAAACTTTAGGTACCATTACAAAATGTATCACTGAGGTGACAGAAGTTGGCTTAGAAGCATCCTTTTTGAACAAAAGCTTTAACGGTTCTGTGACATATGATAACTTACTTAAGCCCCAGACCTATCGAATTGGTCAAAAATGAAAATTTCAAAAGTGCCCCTATTTCTGCTTTAAACTTTAAGTACCATTCCAAAATGTATCACTGAGGTGACAGAAGTTGATTTCGGAGCATAATTTTTGAACAGGAGCTTTAACAGTTTTGTGACATATGATAACTTACCTAAGCCCCGGACCTATCGAATTGGTCAAAAATGAAAATTTCAAAAGTGCGCCTGTTTCTGCTTTAAACTTTAGGTACCATTCCAAAATGTATCACTGAGGTGAAAGAAGTTGGCTTCTGAGCATCATTTTTTAAAAGGAGCTTTAACGGTTTTGTGACATATGATAACTTACCTAAGCCGCGGACCTATCGAATTGGTTAAAAATGAAAATTTTAAAAGTGCCCCAATTTCTGCTTTAAACTTTAGGTACCATTGCAATATGTAGCACTGAGGTGACAGAAGTTTATTTCGGAGCATCCTTTTTGAACAGGAGCTTTAACGGTTTTGTGACATATGATAACTTCCTAAGCCCCGGACCTATCGCATTGGTCAAAAATGAAAATTTCAAAAGTCCCCCTATTTCTGCTTTAAACTTTAGGTACCATTCCAATATGTAGCACTGAGGTGACAGAAGTTTATTTCGGAGCATCCTTTTTGAACAGGAGCTTTAACGGTTTTGTGACATATGATAATTTACCTAAGCCCCGGACCTATCGCATTGGTCAAAAATGAAAATGTTAAAAGTACCCCTATTTCTGCTTTAAACTTTAGGTGCCATTCCAATATGTAGCACTGAGGTGACAGAAGTTGATTTCGGAGCATCATTTTTAAACAGGAGCTTTAACGGTTTTGTGACATATAAAAACTTACCTAAGCCCCGGACCTATCGAATTGGTCAAAAATGAAAATTTCAAAAGTGCCACAATTTCTGCTTTAAACTTTAGGTACCTTTTCAAAATGTATCACTGAGGTGACAGAAGTTGGCTTTGGAGCATCATTTTTGAAAAGGAGCTTTAACGGTTCTGTGACATATGTTAACTTACCTAAGCCCCGGACCTATCGAATTGGTCAAAAATGAAAATTTTAAAAGTGCACCAATTTCAGCTTTAAACTTTAGGTACCATTCCAAAATGTATCACTGAGGTGACATAAGTTTATTTCGGAGCATCATTTTTTAACAGGAGCTTTAATGGTTTTGTGACATATGATAACTTACCTAAGCCCCGGACCTATCGAATTGGTCAAAAATGAAAATTTTAAAAGAGCACCAATTTCAGCTTTAAACTTTAGGTACCATTGCAATATGTAGCACTGAGGTGACAGAAGTTTATTTTGGAGCATAATTTTTGAACAGGAGCTTTAACGGTTTTGTGACATATGATAACTTACCTAAGCCCCGGACCTATCGAATTGGTCAAAAATGAAAATTTCAAAAGTGCCCCTATTTCTGCTTTAAACTTTAGGTACCATTCCAAAATGTATCACTGAGGTGACAGAAGTTGATTTCGGAGCATAATTTTTGAACAGGAGCTTTAACGGTTTTGTGACATATGATAACTTACCTAAGCCCCGGACCTATTGAATTGGTCAAAAATGAAAATTTCAAAAGTGCCCCTATTTCTGCTTTAAACTTTAGGTACCATTCCAAAATGTATCACTGTGGTGACAGAAGTTGATTTCGGAGCATAATTTTTGAACAGGAGCTTTAACGGTTTTGTGACATATGATAACTTACCTAAGCCCCGGACCTATCGAATTGGTCAAAAATGAAAATTTCAAAAGTCCCCCTATTTCTGCTTTAAACTTTAGGTACCATTCCAAAATGTATCTCTGAGGTTACAGAAGTTGGCTTCTGAGCATCATTTTTGAACAGGAGCTTTAACGGTTCTGTGACATATGATAACTTACATAAGCCCCGGACCTATCGAATTGGTCAAAAATGAAAATTTTAAAATTGCACCAATTTCAGCTTTAAACTTTAGGTACCATTCCAAAATGTATCACTGAGGTGACAGAAGTTGATTTCGGAGCATAATTTTTGAACAGGAGCTTTAACGGTTTTGTGACATATGATAACTTACCTAAGCCCCGGACCTATCGAATTGGTCAAAAAATGAAAATTTCAAAAGTGCCCCTATTTCTGCTTTAAACTTTAGGTACCATTCCAAAATGTATCACTGAGGTGACATAAGTTTATTTCGGAGCATCATTTTTGAACAGGAGCTTTAACGGTTTTGTGACATATGATTACTTACCTAAGCCCCGGACCTATCGAATTGGTCAAAAATGAAAATTTTATAAGAGCACCAATTTCAGCTTTAAACTTTAGGTACCATTGCAATATGTAGCACTGAGGTGACAGAAGTTTATTTCGGAGCATAATTTTTGAACAGGAGCTTTAACGGTTTTGTGACATATGATAACTTACCTAAGCCCCGGACCTATCGAATTGGTAAAAAATGAAAATTTCAAAAGTGCCCCTATTTCTGCTTTAAACTTTAGGTACCATTCCAAAATGTATCACTGAGGTGACAGAAGTTGATTTCGGAGCATAATTTTTGAACAGGAGCTTTAACGGTTTTGTGACATATGATAACTTACCTAAGCCCCGGACCTATTGAATTGGTCAAAAATGAAAATTTCAAAAGTGCCCCTATTTCTGCTTTAAACTTTAGGTACCATTCCAAAATGTATCACTGTGGTGACAGAAGTTGATTTCGGAGCATAATTTTTGTACAGGAGCTTTAATGGTTTTGTGACATATGATAACTTACCTAAGCCCCGGACCTATCGAATTGGTCAAAAATTAAAATTTCAAAAGTCCCCCTATTTCTGCTTTAAACTTTAGGTACCATTCCAAAATGTATCACTGAGGTTATAGAAGTTGGCTTCTGAGCATCATTTTTGAACAGGAGCTTTAACGTTTCTGTGACATATGATAACTTACATAAGCCCCGGACCTATCGAATTGGTCAAAAATGAAAATTTTAAAATTGCACCAATTTCAGCTTTAAACTTTAGGTACCATTCCAAAATGTATCACTGAGGTGACATAAGTTTATTTCGGAGCATCATTTTTGAACAGGAGCTTTAACGGTTTTGTGACATATGATAACATACCTAAGCCCCGGACCTATCGAATTGGTCAAAAATGAAAATTTCAAAAGTGCCCCTATTTCTGCTTTAAACTTTAGGTACCATTACAAAATGTATCACTGAGGTGACAGAAGTTGGCTTAGAAGCATCCTTTTTGAACAAAAGCTTTAACGGTTCTGTGACATATGATAACTTATTTAAGCCCCAGACCTATCGAATTGGTCAAAAATGAAAATTTCAAAAGTGCCCCTATTTCTGCTTTAAACTTTAAGTACCATTCCAAAATGTATCACTGAGGTGACAGAAGTTGATTTCGGAGCATAATTTTTGAACAGGAGCTTTAACGGTTTTGTGACATATGATAACTTACCTAAGCCCCGGACCTATCGAATTGGTCAAAAATGAAAATTTCAAAAGTGCCCCTGTTTCTGCTTTAAACTTTAGGTACCATTCCAAAATATATCACTGAGGTGAAAGAAGTTGGCTTCTGAGCTTCATTTTTCAAAAGGAGCTTTAACGGTTTTGTGACATATGATAACTTACCTAAGCCGCGGACCTATCGAATTGGTTAAAAATGAAAATTTTAAAAGTGCCCCAATTTCTGCTTTAAACTTTAGGTACCATTGCAATATGTAGCACTGAGGTGACAGAAGTTTATTTCGGAGCATCCTTTTTGAACAGGAGCTTTAACGGTTTTGTGACATATGATAACTTACCTAAGCCCCGGACCTATCGCATTGGTCAAAAATGAAAATTTCAAAAGTCCCCCTATTTCTGCTTTAAACTTTAGGTACCATTCCAATATGTAGCACTGAGGTGACAGAAGTTTATTTCGGAGCATCCTTTTTGAACAGGAGCTTTAACGGTTTTGTGACATATGATAATTTACCTAAGCCCCGGACCTATCGCATTGGTCAAAAATGAAAATGTTAAAAGTACCCCTATTTCTGCTTTAAACTTTAGGTGCCATTCCAATATGTAGCACTGAGGTGACAGAAGTTGATTTCGGAGCATCATTTTTAAACAGGAGCTTTAACGGTTTTGTGACATATAAAAACTTACCTAAGCACCGGACCTATCGAATTGGTTAAAAATGAAAATTTCAAAAGTGCCACAATTTCTGCTTTAAACTTTAGGTACCTTTTCAAAATGTATCACTGAGGTGACAGAAGTTGGCTTTGGAGCATCATTTTTGAACAGGAGCTTTAACGGTTCTGTGACATATGTTAACTTACCTAAGCCCCGGACCTATCGAATTGGTCAAAAATGAAAATTTTAAAAGTGCACCAATTTCAGCTTTAAACTTTAGGTACCATTCCAAAATGTATCACTGAGGTGACATAAGTTTATTTCGGAGCATCATTTTTTAACAGGAGCTTTAATGGTTTTGTGACATATGATAACTTACCTAAGCCCCGGACCTATCGAATTGGTCAAAAATGAAAATTTTAAAAGAGCACCAATTTCAGCTTTAAACTTTAGGTACCATTGCAATATGTAGCACTGAGGTGACAGAAGTTTATTTTGGAGCATAATTTTTGAACAGGAGCTTTAACGGTTTTGTGACATATGATAACTTACCTAAGCCCCGGACCTATCGAATTGGTCAAAAATGAAAATTTCAAAAGTGCCCCTATTTCTGCTTTAAACTTTAGGTACCATTCCAAAATGTATCACTGAGGTGACAGAAGTTGATTTCGGAGCATAATTTTTGAACAGGAGCTTTAACGGTTTTGTGACATATGATAACTTACCTAAGCCCCGGACCTATCGAATTGGTCAAAAATGAAAATTTTAAAAGAGCACCAATTTCAGCTTTAAACTTTAGGTACCATTGCAATATGTAGCACTGAGGTGACAGAAGTTTATTTTGGAGCATAATTTTTGAACAGGAGCTTTAACGGTTTTGTGACATATGATAACTTACCTAAGCCCCGGACCTATCGAATTGGTCAAAAATGAAAATTTCAAAAGTGCCCCTATTTCTGCTTTAAACTTTAGGTACCATTCCAAAATGTATCACTGAGGTGACAGAAGTTTATTTTGGAGCATAATTTTTGAACAGGAGCTTTAACGGTTTTGTGACATATGATAACTTACCTAAGCCCCGGACCTATCGAATTGGTCCAAAATGAAAATTTCAAAAGTGCCCCTATTTCTGCTTTAAACTTTAGGTACCATTCCAAAATGTATCACTGAGGTGACATAAGTTTATTTCGGAGCATCATTTTTGAACAGGAGCTTTAACGGTTTTGTGACATATGATAACTTACCTAAGCCCCGGACCTATCGAATTGGTCAAAAATGAAAATTTCAAAAGTGCCACTATTTCTGCTTTAAACTTTAGGTACCATTACAAAATGTATCACTGAGGTGACAGAAGTTGGCTTAGAAGCATCCTTTTTGAACAAAAGCTTTAACGGTTCTGTGACATATGATAACTTACTTAAGCCCCGGACCTATCGAATTGGTCAAAAATGAAAATTTCAAAAGTGCCCCTATTTCTGCTTTAAACTTTAAGTACCATTCCAAAATGTATCACTGAGGTGACAGAAGTTGATTTCGGAGCATAATTTTTGAACAGGAGCTTTAACGGTTTTGTGACATATGATAACTTACCTAAGCCCCGGACCTATCGAATTGGTCAAAAAATGAAAATTTCAAAAGTGCCCCTATTTCTGCTTTAAACTTTAGGTACCATTCCAAAATGTATCACTGAGGTGACAGAAGTTGATTTCGGAGCATAATTTTTGAACAGGAGCTTTAACGGTTTTGTGACATATGATAACTTACCTAAGCCCCGGACCTATCGAATTGGTCAAAAATGAAAATTTCAAAAGTGCCCCTATTTCTGCTTTAAACTTTAGGTACCATTCCAAAATGTATCACTGAGGTGAAAGAAGTTGGCTTCTGAGCATCATTTTTGAAAAGGAGCTTTAACGGTTTTGTGACATATGATAACTTACCTAAGCCGCGGACCTATCGAATTGGTTAAAAATGAAAATTTTAAAAGTGCCCCAATTTCTGCTTTAGACTTTAGGTACCATTGCAATATGTAGCACTGAGGTGACAGAAGTTGATTTCGGAGCATCATTTTTGAACAGGAGCTTTAACGGTTTTGTGACATATGATAACTTACCTAAGCCCCAGACCTATCGCATTGGTCAAAAATGTAAATTTCAAAAGTCCCCCTATTTCTGCTTTAAACTTTAGGTACCATTCCAATATGTAGCACTGAGGTGACAGAAGTTTATTTCGGAGCATCCTTTTTGAACAGGAGCTTTAACGGTTTTGTGACATATGATAACTTACCTAAGCCCCGGTCCTATCGAATAGGTCAAAAATGAAAATTTCAAAAGTGACCCTATTTCTGCTTTAAACTTTAGGTACCATTCCAAAATGTATCACTGAGGTGACAGAAGTTTATTTCGGAGCATCATTTTTGAACAGGAGCTTTAACGGTTTTGTGACATATGATAATTTACCTAAGCCCCGGACCTATCGCATTGGTCAAAAATTAAAATTTCAAAAGTGCCTCTATTTCTGCTTTAAACTTTAGGTACCATTCCAAAATGTATCACTGAGGTGACAGAAGTTGATTTCGGAGCATAATTTTTGAACAGGAGCTTTAACGGTTTTGTGACATATGATAACTTACCTAAGCCCCGGACCTATCGAATTGGTAAAAAATGAAAATTTCAAAAGTCCCCCTATATCTGCTTTAAACTGTAGGTACCATTCCAAAATGTATCACTGCGGTGACAGAAGTTAATTTCGGAGCATAATTTTTGAACAGGAGCTTTAACGGTTTTGTGACATATGATAACTTACCTAAGCCCCGGACCTATCGCATTGGTCAAAAATGAAAATTTCAAAAGTCCCCCTATTTCTGCTTTAAACTTTAGGTACCATTCCAAAATGTATCACTGTGGTGACAGAAGTTGATTTCGGAGCATAATTTTTGTACAGGAGCTTTAACGGTTTTGTGACATATGATAACTTACCTAAGCCCCGGACCTATCGAATTGGTCAAAAATTAAAATTTCAAAAGTCCCCCTATTTCTGCTTTAAACTTTAGGTACCATTCCAAAATGTATCACTGAGGTTATAGAAGTTGGCTTCTGAGCATCATTTTTGAACAGGAGCTTTAACGTTTCTGTGACATATGATAACTTACATAAGCCCTGGACCTATCGAATTGGTCAAAAATGAAAATTTTAAAATTGCACCAATTTCAGCTTTAAACTTTAGGTACCATTCCAAAATGTATCACTGAGGTGACATAAGTTTATTTCGGAGCATCATTTTTGAACAGGAGCTTTAACGGTTTTGTGACATATGATAACTTACCTAAGCCCCGGACCTATCGAATTGGTCAAAAATGAAAATTTCAAAAGTGCCCCTATTTCTGCTTTAAACTTTAGGTACCATTACAAAACGTATCACTGAGGTGACAGAAGTTGGCTTAGAAGCATCCTTTTTGAACAAAAGCTTTAACGGTTCTGTGACATATGATAACTTACCTAAGCCCCGGACCTATCGAATTGGTCAAAAATGAAAATTTCAAAAGTGCCCCTATTT